>NC_085841.1:121311295-121612545 GCF_035594765.1 Anolis carolinensis | reverse complement strand
ATTGGAAAGGAGTAAAACTGAAATTAAAATGTGGCAACACAGCTGGTCTGCCTGTACCCAAGATACAAGGCAACAATATTTTGAATGACTCTCATAAAATGTTTGTATTCCAGCCATGTAAGTGTGAGAATGGTTCAAATACTTACATGCAGAATTTGTAATTACCAACAGAGCCTTCGACAACACATACCAAGTCTGTTATAATATATTGTACTCTCAGCCTGATTGGCTTAGACTGTTGATATGAGGCATTAAAATTATCAGGATGTTTTCTTTATATTTACCCTAGAAGGAATGTCACAGCATCTATCTCTGCTGGTCCAAACTGCATTGCACACAATGTCAAAGTTCTGGAGCTCAAGCTATAAAAGAAAAACACAAATGCCTTCAATGTTACATCTATATCAAATTTCAAGAATATATTCATGGAATATTAGGCCAAAATCATTCCTGACCTTCAGCCTGGATAATATAAGTACCTTTATGTTATTGTATGGATAGTTGTAACATAGGGCAAGACTACATAAAATTAAACAGTGACACGTTTGTTTAATGCAATAAATGCCCTTCACACACTTGCATATAAATTGCAATGGCATAAAGTTCCTTCAAGCAACAGAAATATTTTTCCCAGCAAAAGTTTAAGCAACTTAAATTGTCTTAAGATTGAGTCAGCCTCAGAGGCTGATACTTTTAGAACAGAAGTTCAGCTTCTCTTCTAGGGCAAATGTTATGGGAATCTCTTGATATCTTCCCAATTGTCATTTATGGATATTGAGGAATCTTGATGGAAGACAGTAATATTGCCATATCCTGGTTATTTGAATCAAGATTTTGCTGTGATAATTTCCCAGCTATTTTTAAAAGAATTACTTGTTTCACATCATATGGCTATTGTAACTGAAACTACTTAATGACTTTTTTGGGGGGGGGGGTATGTGTGGAGGAACTAATCTTATCTTTGCTGAACTGACCGCTTACCACAAATTATTCAAAGTAGTTTATGGCAATAAAAGTGATTCAGAGTTATGACCTCATCACATGAGGTCTGGGCTCCGTAATAGGACGATTTCAACACAGAGCCAGGATGGAGCCAGACTTTTTTGTGTGTGTGTCAGGAGCAACCTGAGTCGCTTCTGGTGTGAGAGAATTGGCCGTCTGCAAGGACGTTGCCCAGGGGATGCCCGGATATTTTTGATGTTTTTACCATCCTTATGGGAGGCTTCTCTCATGTCCCCACATGGGGCTGGAGCTGATAGAGGGAGCTCATTCGCGCTCTCCCCAGGTGGGATTCAAACCTGGCAGCCTTCAGGTCAGCAACCCAACCTTCAAGTCACAGGCTTTAACCCACTGTGCCATTGGGGGCTACTTCCAGCAGGGCTCCACCCTGGCTCTGTGTCGAAATAGTCCTACGATGGAGCCCTGAGAACTCCGGAGGCTCTCCGTGTTCTCATAAGGTAGAATGGGGAAAGCATGGGGGGAAGCTGGGCAGCGATCATTCCTCCTATGGGATACGGAAGGGGTCAATGCAGGGCATGAGGTGATGAGGTCCTATGCTGCCTGCCAGATTTGCCCTGCTGCCCAACGAATGCCCTCGCTGTTCCCTAGCTTCAGAACCTCAATGTGATGGGTTCCTTAATTTGAAGTAGTGTGTGTGTGTGTGTGTGTGTGTGTGTGTGTGTGTGTGTGTGTGTGTAGCATTTTTATATAATTCAGAGAGTATCCATTCATTGTCATTTTCATCATACATCTGATGAAGTAGAATTTCACTATAAATTCCAAGCACCCCTACATTTATCTATATGTGCAAAAGGCTTCTATTAAGGAATTCAAAACATACTTTGGGTGCACTCTGAAATGACAAATGCGTAAAATCCAGTACTTACTGCAGCTGTTTTCCTATCACCTTTCTGTAGTTTGCCAAGTATCTCATAACCATCGTTTGTAATATTTCCACCTTCATTGATTGGTTTTTCCAGGATTTCAACACAGTCAATGTAGATTTTAGCACTTGTGGGTGTTACAACAATATGAACCTGTAAGAGGAAAGTATTTAAAAGAAATACACATTAGGAATGAGTTTGAGTATCAAACCTACAACTGAGTCCTTCACATGCAGGAATGCCTTTCTTGATTAAAATGGCAGTTTCATTTTGGCAGCCTAAATCCAATGTGGCAGTGGTACTGTAGCACCAGAAAGAATGGGTTTTCTTTTTCTCACCTCCCACTACTGTCCTTACAACAGCTAGGAAGTCTTTTTCAGAAGGTGTCTCACTTTTAAGGAGCAACTCTTTAAAAGACCATGGGGTCTGCAGTGAGGATGAGAATTTGATCTCTCAAATGCACTGACACTTAGAGATCTTTCATCATTTGTGCCCTGATGGATCCTGGCAAATGTTTCCCCCTCCACTGAAATATATTGTGATGTACAAGCTAGTGGATGATCTTTAAACACTACTGTGCACACAGAGTTCAATGCAATTTTCTGAATCAGCACCCCAAATAACCAAACTGTATTTAAAATTGACCAAAAACTGATTTGTAGCCCTTTTGGTACTAATGTTGGAGAAAGGTCCCTGGTCAAGTGGTCCCTGGTTAAAGTGGTTCCTGGTCAAGTGATCCCTGGTCAAAAAAAGGTTGGGAACCACTGATTTAGTGAGATGTTCTTTTTTCAGCATTCAATTTTGCCACCCAAAGAGGAAAAAAGAAGCATGGTGGGTTGACTAATTATCATTATGAATGATATCACTACCATCTAATGTAATTGAAAACATGGATGTGACTAATGACATGTTTTTTCAAGCTTTGTAATAAGAAAAGTCTTCACAGTGTTTGCTTTACATACTTTGGAAAAGATGATTATCTGGTAACTATTTTGTTTGGGTAAGAAGGATATGCTTCTCTTGGAAGACACATATGACAAAATATTATGGGACACAGACCAAAAGCTGAGTAATTCATCTGAGCCACAAATCCATGAGAAATGAGAAACCACTCCAACTCTGTATTTTAGCTTCCAAACAGAAGTTTAATACAGTTCTCTCATCAATTGCGTAAAACCTCAAGGGTTCCTTGCCATTTTACCACCAAGATCCAAAGCTGTATTTCAGTGCATCTTTTCCAGTTTTCTTGTATTTTTACCGAACCGTAAGAAAAAAACCCTACATGTCTCCAGATGTTTATAATCATAGTTTCCTTAACAGAAACATTGTTCATAATTTCTCAGGCAGCAGAATTCTAAACTTCTTGATTCAAAACTAAGTTCTAATAAGACCTATGGATTTCCTCCTAGAAACTGCATTTATGCATGGCCTCAATGTTTATTGTCATATTTAATTACACATGAAGGGAAATGTACCACTTACGTTGCAGTTGTATTGGGATGTACACTTACACTTAATTTGTATTATGTTGTTTATATTTTGTCATTATGTTGTTTGGGCCGTTGCCCCATGTAAGCCACCCCGAGTCCCCGTGGGGAGATGGTCGTGGGGTATAAATAAAGTTTATTATTATTATTATTATTATTATTATTATTATTATTATTAATTACACTGTTAGATTTCATAGAACATACTGCAAATTTCTGAAGTATATTTCCTATTACCTCCATACAATTAATGTTGATCAGACTTGAAGTGAACAGAGCAGCAACTTATCACATGACAGAATTATAGTGTCACTGTCCAACTTTAGATGCCATTGTTCTGCCCAGGGATTTAGAGTACAGGCAGTCTCTGAGTTATAAACATCCAGCTTACAAATGACTCATAGTTAAGAACTTATTAACGACTTAGACGAAGGGTTAGAAGGCACGATCATCAAGTTTGCAGACGACATAAAACTGGGAGGGATAAGCTAACACTCCAGAAGACAGGAGCAGAATTCAAAACGATCTTGACAGACTAGAGAGATGGGCCGAAACTAACGAAATGAAGTTCAACAGGGACAAATGCAAGATACTTCACTTCGGCAGAAAAAATGGAATGCAAAGATACAGAATGGGGGATGCCTGGCTTGACAGCAGTGTGTGCGAAAAAGACCTTGGAGTCGTCGTGGACAACAAGTTAAACATGAGCCAACAATGTGATGCGGCAGCTAAAAAAGCCAACGGGATTCTGGCCTGCATAAATAGGGGTATAGCGTCTAGATCCAGGGAAGTCATGCTCCCCCTCTATTCTGCCTTGGTCAGACCACACCTGGAATACTGTGTCCAATTTTGGGCACCGCAGTTGAAGGGAGATGTTGACAAGCTGGAAAGCGTCCAGAGGAGGGCAACTAAAATGATTAAGGGTCTGGAGAACAAGCCCTATGAGGAGCGGCTTAAAGAGCTGGGCATGTTTAGCCTGCAGAAGAGAAGGCTGAGAGGAGACATGATAGCCATGTACAAATACGTGAAGGGAAGTCATAGGGAGGAGGGAGCAAGCTTGTTTTCTGCTGCCCTGCAGACTATGACACGGAACAATGGCTTCAAACTACAGGAAAGGAGATTCCACCTGAACATCAGGAAGAACTTCCTGACTGTGAGAGCTGTTCGGCAGTGGAACTCTCTGCCCTGGACTGTGGTGGAGGCTCCTTCTTTGGAGGCTTTTAAGCAGAGGCTGGATGGCCATCTGTCGGGGGTGCTTTGAATGCGATTTCCTGCTTCTTAGCAGGGGGTTGGACTGGATGGCCCATGAGGTCTCTTCCAACTCTACTATTCTATGATTCTATGATTCTAAGAATGTGGGTGAGACAACAGGAAGTGAGAGAAATCGTACCTCCCAGAAGGGAAATTCACTCCTGGAAGAGTTATCATGGGAAAAGGTATCTCCACTGAAGCTTGATCACCAATCCTTGTTTATGGGCAACTACAATAGTCATTTTTACGAAAGAGAACAATCGTTGGCTTGTAGGTAGTCGAGGCCAAGTTATGTGAGCATATTTAGTTTGGTTTGTTGTCCCATGAAATAGCAACATAAAGAAAGCAAATAGTTCTGGAAGACTGTTGGAGGAAGCTTGTCTCTGATAAGGAAAGATGAACCTTGCACAACCCCTGCCCTGTTTCATATCCTACCAAAAAAAAAAAAAAAACACGTAAAGAGAGTTTGGGTCCAATTCTGCAACTCCTCTGAAGATGTCATTTTCTGGGAACATCAACACTGACCACTTGATGCAAAAGGGCACAGATCAGTTTAGTGGCAGCCAAACTGCCTTATCTATTTTAAAAACAAAGCTGCCTCATCTATATATATATAATAAAAGTCAATGTTTGTATGCGGCGGGCGGTGTATGTATGTATGTGTGTGTGTTTGTGGCAGCTTTCTGATTGGCTGCCACTATCACAGGCCACTGTGACAGACTTGGCCCAAACTTGACACGCTTAACCCCCATGATGCGCTTTATGTCCTGGTGCCATTTGCGGGACAATGGACCATGGGTGATGGGATATGTAGTACTTTCAATCACTACGACTCCCACAGGCCACTGCGATGCCCACCAGTGACAGAACTGGACCAAACTTGGCACACACAACCCCCATGAACCCCTTTCCATCCTGGGGCAGATTGGGGGAGGATGGATCAAGTAGCTTCACTCACTTCTTGCTCTGGAAGTTGTAATTCACCTTTATACAGATAGCACTGAACCCAGCCAACATCAGATCTGGACCAAACTTGGCACACTGCCTCATCATGCCCAACTGAGCATTACAGGCAAGGTTTCAGGGTGATTGTCCTTTGGCTCTGGGAATTGTAGTTCACCCTTAAACAGACACCACTGAACTCAGCTGACTTCAGATCTTAACCAAACTTGGCACACTGCATCATCATGCCCAACTCCGCATACAGGCACAGTTTCAGGGTGATTGTCCTTTGGCTCTGGGAGTTGTAGTTCACCCTTAAACAGACACCACTGAACCCACCCGACTTCAGATCTGGACCAAACTTGGCACACTGCCCCATCATGCCCAACTGAGCATACAGGCAGGGTTTCTGGGTGATTGTCCTTTGGCTCTGGGAGTTGTAGTTCACAGACAGCACTGAACCCAGCCGACTTCGGATCTGGACCAAACTTGCCACACAAGTTTCTCAAAATACCTGGGCACCGCCAGGTCCCCAAGCTGGTCCATTATAAAAGCAAAAATGCAATTGAAGGAAGCTGAGCACTTTTATGGAAGAAGAATCACACGATGATTTCACTTCCTGCAGTTTTTCTGTACAATATAACCCAAACTAAATTAATTTTTCTCTCTCTCTCTCTCTCTCTCTGCATTTTCTCCTCTAGAGTGAAAATTGATCTGGAACTCAGTTTTGAGCTTGCAAGTAATAGAGAAGGAATGAGTTAGCCCTCTACTCCCAATTCTACTCCTGTGGGAGCTCTTGAATTCATAAAGAGGTTGCAAAAATAAAACCAACAACTTTTCTTCACATGTATTTTGGCCCATAATGGGAAGAAAAGAATACAAACCATCTGCTTCTACAGGAGTTCTTTGATGGGATTTTAATTGCTGCCTTTCTAAGCCAAATTTTCCCCCAATTGACTTACATAAGCTATCACTATACTCATGCAATTCGATGTCCAAAAAAGTATGCCAAAACAAATTTTCCACAAATAGCCAAGATTAAGTTAGTTATTTTTCACTGAATGAGTGTATAACTCATTTAATGGACATCTCCAAAATATCTTATATTTTGGAAGAATTCAATAGTTTGGCATAATTTTAATATATGGTGATTTTTAACGTGTTGTGAATCTTTCTCTTTTACTATACTTGGGAGCCAGTTATTCCTCCCCCCTCACAGAACCCATTTGCACAATTCAGTATATGTGTATCTTGAGCTTTGAGAAGCAGATTGTTAATAGAATCTTTAATGAAATTTCAAATCCCACAGTCAGCCATTTACTTGGGTACATATAGCAGGCCTACATAGTTTGTTTTTGGCCTACATTGATTTATTTGACAACTTTTCATAATAGGGTAAAATTCCACTGAAAATGATGAGATCTTATTTCTGCACCAAAATGGATATTGTATTGGATGTATTCAGTCTATCCTAATCTTATGAATTCAATCGCACTTTCTTGAACTAAGCCATTACATCTATCTGTGACTGATAAAAAGAATAGCTGTGACTGATAAAAAGAATTGTTGTACCTTGTGGAAACTTCCATAAAAGAGTTTCTTCACTTCATCACCTTCAAATGTAACTGTCTGAATCTCTCCCCTTGTGTCCTTGTTAAAGAATGATAATACTTTGTTGGATGCTAGGGATGAAAGACATCTTGTTATAGATCATTTTGTAATATTATAGATCAATTTGTAATATAACATAGAATCATTATCCTAGCATTGTATACAGTATAATCTCTTCCAAATGTAACTAGCAGCCAAACACAATAAATTGAACATGTCTTAATGTACAGGTGTTTATAACTTACCTGCCTCAAGTTTAAGACAGGTACTAACTGCGTAATCCTAAACCTCTTTAAAAACTGTATTCCCACCTAAAGTTCAGACCCCAATTTAGGGAGTTCTGAAAACAGTGTGAATAGCCAGCTGATGCCCTCTTGCTTTCTTCTACTCTGTTTAGTGTAGCTGGCTGGATCTGAAATGGACCAGCAAATTGACAACACAAATCAACACTTTACTCCATCCTAAACAGAACTGCTCTATACCACACTAAAACAATAATGCCAAAACACTTCCATCTGTGTTTGTAATCTGCATGGTAAAGTAAATTATTAGAGTTCTTGGGATCTAAGTAAATTTCAACCTATTATATTACCAAACTTGAAATATGTCTCATTAGCACAGAATGGAATTCATCCACTGTTGCTGAACAGAACCAGCCCTTTGGAATGAATCAAAGAGAGTTCAAAATGCCTAATCCCTCTATGCTCATTGCTAAAGACTGATATGTGAAAGAGGCTTCTTGTAATCACTAATTCACCGGCCCCTCTTCCTCAAGCCAAGGCACTACATGAAAGGAGCATGAGCTAGGGCAACTCTTTGAACTCCAAGTTCAAACACTAAAGTAACATGTATTTTGCATATATCCATTTATTCTTTTGACATGCTAAACTATGATTAAGTAGAGCAACATCTGGTATTAGTTAACTGTTCACAAATGGTCACAAAGAAATATTCTCTCTTTCACTGAAATACTGTTAGGAGTTAGATGGGTGAATATGGGAAAACTTGAAGCAACATTTAGCTATACATTATTATTTTGTATTTATACATGAGTGAGCGATTTATTTCTTAGACCTTTTAAAGATCAGAATTTGAGATCAGAAATGTTGGGAAATTTCTCTGCAAATTATCAGATTGTCCTTAGAATAATTACAAATGTGTGTTTTTAAGCTTCAAGTCAAAACACTGTCTGACTTACAAAATAGATTGCATCAGCCACCTGTGGCTTGAGTACTTATATAAATTCCATATAACTATGCACATTTGTTTCAATTGATTTCTAAATTTTATGCCCAGATGATCTCTGAGAATAATAAATTGGCCAACCCTTGCATTAAAATATTTAATATTTTACTATATAAGATCATATTGACTTTGAAATATTAGAAAAGAAAGAATAAGAACTTAACTTTAAATTTCCATTCATACATTGTATTCATGCTAAAGTGAGGGAAAATTCTTACGGTCAAGAACAACTCCAACTTGTGGTTTATAATCTCTGTCTGTTATCTGCCAAATTGCAAATGGTTCAGTGGGGGTTTCCGGTAGAAGACGGAATAAAAATATGATAGTGTAAGCCTTTGGTAATCCATCTGGATGAATCTCTCTAACAAGGAAAGCAGAAATGTGTTGCTCATCAGAAAAAAGTGTAAAGGTTTTTGTGTTAATTGTTTAACTGTATTAGAACATTGCGAAGGAAGTAACAACATTTCGATTCACTCAAAACTCAGAAGCCATAGACATTTGTTCAGCAGCTAAATTAGACTGTCTCATTTTAAAACCTTTGCTAGAACTCTAAAATGCTATTTCTCCTGCAGTTCAATGTGGGGAAGGCAAAATCAAAAGAGGGCTATAAATCCTAGACATGTTGAAGAACTGGAGGAGCCAAAATCATTTGACAAAGGTGATAGTCCTTTCTGAGCACATTTTTATGTTGTTGACTAAGCAAGCAAAATCCTTTATCCCAGCAAGTGTCCAGTACTTGGGCAACTCTCCCCCACAATTAAAAGGCCTTCCAAGAAAAGAAGGACTAGAGCCTACCTTGTGGGTTGGCTGACAAAGGCATTTTTCTGAAGCCTATACGCCATATAGCTGGGGAAAGATCCTGATTGCAAGGAAACTCCTGGTACAGAAGCAAAATACTTCTCTGTTAAGTTGTAAGCTTCCAGCATCCTGAAACCTGGAAGGGATAATAAAAGAGTGGAGGAATTTCAGGAAACAAACTGAAGTGAGACATTTACTAAGTTGAAGCATTTTCTACATAGTTTTTGTCTTACCAGGAGAGGTATATCCATCCAAATACATGAGAGGGCAAGCTGAAACAGAGGAAAATATGTCAAATGAAATAACTCAAGAGCAGCAACATTATTATTAGTCTGTAAGGTAAAGGTTTCCCCTGACGTTAAGTCCAGTCATGTCTGACTCTGTGGGTTGGTGCTCATCTCCATTTCTAAGCCGAAGAGCCAGCATTGTCCATAGACACCTCCAAGATCATGTGGCCAGCATGACTGCATTATTAGTCATGTATAAATGGTGATTGTGGGGCATTATTAGTCTGTAGTCATGTATAAATGGTGATTGTGAGGCAGGTGCGATGGGAATTGGAGTATAACACATCTAAAGGGTGCCAAATTTCGGGAAGTTGAAGAAGCTCCTTGTATGGATTTTTCTAAAAAGAAGATTTCAAGAAGATTTCACCCTGCTGATTGCAACCTTTCACACTACACCAGATGTCACTTTGGACACACCAAGCAACTTTGCCGGTATAGTGCATATGTGCGAGGTTGCACATAACACAATGGATCATAACTCAAGGCAGATATTAATCAATTGCTTTTCACACTAATCTAGAAATATTTGACAACCACACTCATCCAGCATTTTAATTTGACTTGCACAGTGGGACCTTTCACACTGCAGGAATATATGCAAGGGAAGCTACTGAATGGTTCCTAATTCATGCTCCTGCCAGCACTTTTAGGTGACTGGTTAATATCTCATCTCCAAGACATTGTGACTGTTGCTCTTAAAAAGTGAGTGCCAAAAGAGATCAAATATAAATTAATGCATAGAGGTGATAAAAATTCAGTTGATCCACCTTCATGTAACTAGACAACTGCTGAGAAGCTGTGCAAGTTGCTAGCAGTACACTACTGTGTGACACTGTTTTTAAGGTTTATATATGGTATTTTAATGAATTTTAATATTTTAATGTAAATTGTTTAAGCACCATTTAAATAACTCTTATATGTATACTATCATTAATGATTTGCATAGTTCTAATCTATGTTATTTTTAAATATTTTATTAGCTGCCTTGAATCCCATTATTGGGAGAAAGGCAGGATATAAATAAAATTAAATAAATAAACACTGAGACAATGTCTTGATTATGCATTCACACTTAATGTATATAGAAACAGAAAGTACACTGGATTTCTTCAACATAACTATGGCCTACACTAGATTAAAATCTGCACATTCATGTTGAAAAGACAGTAGAGATGATACTTACATGAGGTAGCTGTCTCACAAACAAAAGTGATGAGGTTGTCTTCAATCTTTTCAAAAGCATCGAAGTCATCAACTATAAAAACATGACGTTCGCTGGGCTTGCTAGCAATTTTGGCCAGTTCATGGTAATCAACATCCGCCACACCAACAACAAAGACACTGAAACCTGTGAATGCAATATTAGATTAATATCAGCACAGGAATCTTTTGTACATGTTTTTCTAGGCAGAGGCTAATCCACATGTTAAGATAAGATGTGCATGTGGTAAACCAACACTTTCAAACAAGATCATGAAAAATATATATGCACTTACATTTTAAATTCTCTTGTTGTAAAAAAAAGAAAACATAGAGTATCCTTAAAAAGTAGTGATGAAACATATTTCAGTGGAAGTGTGGTAGAGTTTATATTGAGAAGAGATAAACAAATATATAGCTATCCTAAACCAAACAATAAATAGTTTATTTAATCAGCATACAAAAATCTTATTAGAAGCTTACAACATATGAAAGCACTTTAAGAAAAAAGCAAAAAAGAATAGAAAAGAAAAAAAAAGAAACCTTTAGATTGGTGCCAAGGGTAGTTAATAAAAACAAGAAAGGAGAAAACTTTTACTCAGTATTATGTCAATTATTATTATTCTTATGTTGATATTCCCCTTTTTCTCTCCACAAGGAGACTCAAAGCGGCTCACAATTAAAAGCATTACAATACAACTTAAATATACAAATATTAAAACAATATTAAGTATCATTGATACTAAAAACTATTCAAGTTAAAACCACAAAAGCATATAAAACCACAGCACGTCCTGACTATATTCTAAATACCTTCATCTTTAAATGCCTGTCTGGATAAAAAGGGTTTAGCCTGCCACCAGAAGGGCAGCAGGGAGGGGGCCATCTTGGCTTCCCTGGGCAAGGAGTTCCAGAGTCATGAGGCAGCCATCGAGAAAGAAGGCCCGCTCTCTCGTTCCCACCAACTGGGCTTGAGATGGAGGTGGGACAGAGAGAAGGGCCTCTCCTGAAGATCTCAGGGCCCAGGCAGGTTCGTACAAGGAGATGTTGTCGGCCAAATAGCATGGGCCTGAACTTTAAAGATCATAACCAGCACTTTGAATTGTGCCCAGAAACAGACTGGCAGCCAGTGGAGCGGTGTCAACAGGGGGGTTGTCTGCTCCCTGTAGTCAGCCCTAGTTAGCAACCTGACTGCAGCTGAAGTTTCCGAGCATTCTTCAGAGGCAGCCCCTAGTAGAGCATGTTACAGTAATCCAGACAGGATGTAACTAAGGCATGTACCACTGTGGCTAGATCTGGCTTGCCAAGGAACAGGCACAGTTGGCACAAAAGTTTTAATTGTGCAAAGGCCCTCCTGACTACCATAGATACCTGGGCCTCCAGGTTCAGTGCCGAGTCCAGTAGGACTTCCAAACTGCAAACCTGTGTCTTCAAGGGCAATGTGACCCCATCCATCACAAGCTGGATCCCTATTCCCTGATCTGCCTTCCAACTCACCAGGAATACCTCTGTCTTGTCTGGATCAAGTTTCAATTTGTTTGCCCTCATCCATTACTGATGACAGACACTGGTTTAGGATCAGAACAGCTTTTTTGGCTTTAGGTGGAAAGGAGTAGTAGAGTAGGGTGTCTTCTACATATAGGTGGCACCAAACTCCAAAACTCTGGATGACTTTTTCCAGCAGTTTCATGCTAAACAGCATGGGGAACAAAATGGAACCCTGAGGAACCCCACAGGACAATGTCTAGGGGTTCGAACAGGAGTCCCCCAGCACCACCTTCTGGGTATTTATGGTGTTTATATACCTCCCTTCTCAATCCCGAAAGGGACTCAGGAAGGTTCATAGTGTTGGAAACAATTCAATGCCCTTGATTAAAAAAAAGTTTAAAGCATCAAAGTTGACCCTCCCCTAATAAAACATTAAACATTATTTTAGTTGAAGAATAGAAATCTGTACTTCTGTTGCTTTTGCTAGTATTGTTTTCATACTGAGCTACAATTACAATTATGTAATAGCTAAATCCATGGAAATATATCTGGATATATCGTACAATATCTACTCATAAGTAACACATCTGAATTCTCCAGCTAGGGCACCACCACCAAGACGGCCCCTTTTCTGATGAGAACCTCAAGTTCAGATGGTAGAGAACAGTCAGGAAGCCTTCCACTGAACATCTTGATACTTAAGCTATGTACACAGATTTTAAACAATATGTTAGTGCAAGCGTAACTAATGAAATGCTAGTAACATTAGTTGATCTATGCATATTCCACCCATGGGAACAACAGGGAATCTGACATTTGGTGTTAGCAGAATTATCATCTTAGTCAATCAAATATACCATCCTGTCAATAAAATTTACTTACCAGAGTGCTGTATGACAGATGCAGCTTTCATCACTTCATCCTGTGATCGACCATCTGTTACAACGACAAGTACCTTGGGAACACCTTTTCTCATGCCACTTTCCCATGTCAAGACTTTGTTTTTGATAAAAGTAAGGGCTTTGCCTGTGAATTGTGAACAAAGAACCAACTTAAATTATCTATATAAGATATTATCTTGCAAACAAATAATTTATTGTCTTTCTTTAATAGCCCACTTCCCATTGCAGAACCCAAGGCACCTTACAATGTGGATTTAAAAAGCACAATTAAAAATTCAGTCAATTAAATCAAATTAAAACAGTTTAATACTATTTAGAAACATAATAAGAAAAGAAGAAGAGTAACACACTTTTGTAATAGCCAATCAGAAACAAACACCTTTATGAATAAATATATCTTTGCCTGCAGATGGTGGGAAAGTAGAGAAAGAAACCAATCTAACTTTCTGTTGGAGGAAGTTCCACAGATTCAGAAAAGCAAGCAAAAATGCCTTCTCTTGACTAATCACCATGTATGCCTGTGCGGGAGCTGAGATTGGGGAATGCCTCTTCTCCCACAACCCTTCAAATGCTGGGTGTTTACCCTCTTGGCCATTTCCTGTCTGCACCACAGCTACATGTAGTGGTCTCTACCTCTCCAAGAATGCTGTCCACATTCTCATACTGCACAAACTAACTTGTATCCAGTAATACAAGATAAACAGAGGCCAAACTGAATCAACTAGGATCTATGTTAACTGTAGCATCCAGGTCAAAGCAGATCCAAGAAATTAGGCAACTACAGCACATAGAACTTCCCATAGAAAACCATTTGGGATATGCAAACTAGAAGGTTTTTGATTGACTTGAGTGGACATTCCTTTTCAAAGTTCTTGAGAAGGACAATACAGATTATATCTTTTAAGACTTCTCTAAACGAGACACTACATAATAGCTTAACTGCTACCAATAGTTACCTTTCTACTATACCAGAGAACTAAGCAGAGATGCCTAAAGTTTCCAATATTTTACATCATCTGAAGTCAACCAAAAGCCTTATAAACATCAATCTCTGCTTCTTTACAACTTCTCATTAGAATCTTGCTTTTTGAAAAGAGAAAATCTAAGTGATTTTATCTACAAAATATCATACAGGTTCTTCATAATGAGCTATGAAGTAATCTAACATTATCTGGTTATGTACCAGTGCATAGCAGGTCTTTGAACAATTGGAGCAGCTCTGCTACATGATTTCGTGCAGATGTCTTTGGCAGATAAAAAAAAATTTCTTCTGTTGGACTTATCTGATGTTAGCCTGCTGAATTACCACTGGAATGAAAATTAAAATCCAAATCTGTGCAGTAATAAAAGATGGTTTTTTTGAAAAAAAGGAAATAATAAAGTAGTAGTGACATTTATCCAAATTTACCAGTTTTTGTGTTTCCTCCTTTGTATCGAATATTCTGAAGTGCTCCCAGTGCTAGTGCTTTATCATCATATCTATTCAAATTAAATTCAGGTTTTGGATCATCACTGTATTGCACAAAGGAAACCTGGAAATGACAGTATAATGTAAAGACTCTCAGACAACATTTGAGAGTTATAACTATATAATAGCATTGGGAAAATTTTGGTTCTATAGATTTATATTTCACACTTCCTCATAAGAGATCTCAGTGAAAGACCTGGCATTGTAAAAGTATATATGGAAAAGAAGAATTTCATTATGTGGAAGGTTTTGAATGGGGAGGTGGAGAACCATTAAAACAATACCCAAAACAGTTTTGAGAAATGCCATTATTACACTCAAGTATACCTTACAATTGATGTGCATAGGATGAAAGGGTATTCTCTAGACTACAATTCCATGTCATTGAATTTTTAAGTGGAGAATGTCATGTAGTTATGATGATCCTTTGTTAGACCTTAAAGAATTTGCCATCTCTGCCAGCCTTCTGAATTTGATGCCCTCCTATTTTGTTGGGTTTTTAAAAAAACAAGTCCCTTCAAGTATGCCCAGTGGCAATCCAGCCTGATAATTGTAAGAACTAACATGTATCTACATTAAATTGCTGTATCTGGTTGTGATCCCCACATTGTGCCAGTCAGCTTTCGTATGATATTATTTCTAGCACCCACCTTTTGCAGTGTGTGCTAGATATTGAAGACATCTGCCCTTGTGCTTTGCTACTCTGCTACTGAATATACATGCCCGGAGTGGAATACATCTCACCATGTTAGAACAGTGGATATGGCTCTTAATGAGACATGCTGCATTATCACAGGATGTCTACGCCCTACACCGCTGGAGAAATTATACTGTTTAGCCGGTATTGCATCACCTGATATCAGTTGGGAAGTAGTAGCCAGTAATGAAAGGATCAAGGCATTGACATCTCTGGCCCATCCTCTGTTTGGATATCAGCCAGCATGCCAATGTCTAAAATCAAGAAATAGCTTTCTAAGATCTACAAAGATACTTGCAGGAACACCTCAGCAAGCGAGAGTCCAAAAGTATCAGGCTAAAACTCGTAACCTCAATCAGTGACTGAGACCAGATGAAAAACTCCCCCGTGGGTACACAGAAGACTGGGAGACTTGGAAGGCATTGAACAAACTGCATTCTGGCACCATGAGATGCAGAGCCAATATTAAGAAATGGGGCTTCAAAGTGGAGTCCACAACATGCAAGTGTGGAGAAGAGCAAACCACAGACCACCTACTACAATGCAGTCTGAGCCCTGCCACATCCACAATGGAGGGCCTTCTTGTAGCAACACCAGAGGCACTCCAAGTGGCCAGCTTCTGATCAAAGGAAATTTAGTATAATGTCAAGTTTTAAACTTAGTTTGTTTGTGATTTTTTATACATTGTAACTGTATTCTCAATTTACTTCTGACACAAATAAATAAATAAATAAATAAATAAAATTGATGTTGTTAAGAAAACAAAGTACTTCCTTCTTGCCTTTTCTGCCAAGAAAGTATGCAGGTGGAATCTAGAACTATGGTCTATAAAGTGAAATGTAAAATCAATGGCTAGAATCCTGTTGGGAAGTTGCAAATATGTTGCCTATAGTTACACATTTGCAACTGCTACATAGAACTATGTAATTTGGAGACTATGTAGGGACCATGAAAGTCCCACATACCTCATTTAGTAGTGAGCAGTTGCTCTCTTGATCCAGAAGCAGCTACTTGACGTTCTCACCCCTACAGTTGTGTGAGCGACCACTCTATAACCCTGTTCTCTGTGGTTTTTACTCCTACTTCCTTTCTCACCCTGAGTTTTAACCTAGTGTTCATGTGGCCCGCCCTTGGTTTTATTGTTCTACTTTTCTTTTGATTTTGTTTATTGTAGTGTATATTTTCTTTTATTGTATTGTTTAATGAGTTATGATTTGTTGTTTTATTTATATTTTGTTATATTGTATTGTTCTGGGCATGGCCCCATGTAAGCCGCCCCGAGTCCCCGTTGGGGAGATGGTGGCGGGGTATAAATAAAGTTTATTATTATTATTATCTATTTGTGACCCAGGCCCTTTTTCTGCCTTTCATACTAGAAATTGCTCACAGAAGGGGGTGTGAACATCATTTCCACTTCCTCCTATTTCTCAATTGACGGGGAACAGATTGCTAAGTGGCATTTGAGAAGCCTGATTGGAAACCACTATGTATTAACATAATAATGGTGCTATGACCTGACGGATTCCAATAAAGTGGAGAGCTAAGAGGTAGGATCATTACACAGAAAGCTTTAGCAAATACTGACTTAATCAGCTGCTTCCAAGAATATTTAAAGTCTCAGCTTCTCTTGCTTATAATAAAAAGAACAGACAAACCTGAATTCCAGCAGGGTTGATTAAGTCAAAGCCTCCAACGGTATTGAAAATAAATTTCACTACTTTGTTGAAATTGTCATCTCCAATACTCCAGGAAGCATCAGTCAAGAAGACTATATCTGCTTTGGCACCTTTACACACTGAAAGATATATTAAATTCAGAAGTCACTCAGATATCAAAGTGCAACAAAGACATTGAGCTGGTAATTAGAAGAATACCATATTATGATAATAAAATACATCTGAAAAGAACCCATCCTGATTAGATTTTTGGAAAAATACATTCAAGGCTTACATGATCAAAATGAAAAGTAATTATGGCAAACTGAATGCCATTCAGTGATATACATAAGATAAAGTGAACACAGGTCAAAAATCAAACAGATGTACTTCACTGTTCCCAATATATTAACAATATATTAGTTAGGGCACTTAAAACAATATATTGGTTAGGGTACACAAAAACTTACCATCTCGAGCAGGTGGGATTGTAGGGGGTGGAGGAGGGGTTGGTGCTTCTGTCGGTGGTTCTGTTGGTTTTATTACTAGAATAAAAATAATCATAGTCAGCACCAACTATATAACACTGGCCTTGAAAATTCTCAGGTAGTTTTTCTACAGAATTTTGATTTCACAAATTGCAATAGAATAGTAACAACTGATATAAAAGTATTATACAGTACAATAAAATCTTAACTGATTTCAAAAAAATTAATCTGCTAAGAAGTCTTTTCCTACACTATTGTGATCCTTTCCATTTCTTTCCTAATGTTTTCCTAATAGCAGAGAGAGAAAAGAGGTCACAAAATGATGAAAAACTTCTAATAAAAGACAGATGATCTGTTAACCATAACAGGTTGTTAAATGAAACAAAATGTTTCTTAAGAATGCCTCTCTTGGTCCATAACGTAAGGGCATTTCAATACATAATGAATTATATTCTGCACCTGATTTAGATTACAAATGCAGATCTGCTAGGAAACAGGAACCCAGATTATTGAAACATTGCTAACTTGTGCATCTTTAAGGACATACTTTCCCATTATCTGTATTCTGGATATGCTTTTGGGAAATGAAAAAAGAGATGCTATTTGCTAATCATTTGCAATGCACACTTTTTATCTAGAGAACTTTAATCAAAATTTGGGAAAGACTAAAGAGCATCAACCACCTGGCAGGGATGAGTGCAAGATCACTGGCCTGCTTTTTAGCTGAAAGGGAAAAGTTCTGCAGATCTGCAGCCGGCCTTTGACAGCAAGGCACCATTGAGAATAAGCATGCTAACCACACAGTACAAAATAGATATGTTCAGCAGTAAGCCCCAGTTTGTTAAATGAAAATTATACCCAAGTCATTTTGCACAGAATTGCAAGGCAAATCCTTAGCTTTCCCACATTGCACTGAATATGATAATATTCACCTGAAAGAGTCTGAACCATTGTGTCTAGTAAGCAGAAATATTATCTGTGGTCTTTGTAGTATGATTTTATTAAATTGTATTGCTAAATGTAAATGTAATCCCATGAACTGTGAAATACATGTTCCTTTATAAACAGTGCAACTTTTTACAAGGTTGAGACTATCTTCAAGAACATTTGCTTTAACATTCCTTCCCTATATTTGAACATCACTATCACCCATCCATGTCATTACTACAAACACCTCTGTTGTTGTAACTACAGTAATATCACTTACATGTCCGCTCTCTTGTAGACACTGGAGGACCCTCAAGATTTGGAGTCTGAACAAAGATGGTAGCATCATACTCAGTGTCTGGGGAAAGGCCGGTGAAACAGTGGCTGGTTTCTGTTCCACGAACTGTAATTTCTTGTCCTCTAGATCCTGCACACAAATAGCATAATGAGAAAAATACTTCATATGTAGAACTTTATGTGTATGCCATTGCAAGTTACAAGCAGAAAGCAAAAGTAAATAGAGGAATGAAGGGAATGGTTGCCAAAAGAGTATGCTAGCAACTCTGTTGTATGCTTTTCCTAGCCTTTCAATGACTTGGAAAAAATACTTGGGAGCATATGTGATGCAGGCTGGTGAACAGCTCTGTTGAGTTATACAAGGGGAACGGTGTGGAAAAGCCAGCACAATCAGGGCTTAGCGGGTTCAACCCCCCCCCCCCCCCCCCGAAATTTTTCAGGTTCAAAAAAAACCTTGGTTTACTCATGAATTTTAACTGATTAACCAAATCCCCATGAATGTCTACTGAAGTTTATCTGTCTTGAGTGTCCACTGAAGTTTATTGATGGAGCCTGATTTCTAAATTATTTTTGTGATATGGAGCTACTCTTCATGATTTGCTAAAAAAAAAAAAAGGTTCCACCCCACCCCACCCCTGACATTTTTTTCTGGCTATGGCCCTGAGCACAAGGGAAGGACATCTCAACAGGCAAAATGCTTCCCTGTAAAAAAGGAGATTTAAATTAAATCCCTTCTTTGGTCTTAGATTTTCTGAATGTTTATACATACCACATCTATCAAAAATCTAAGCTCCTTTTAAAACAGGATAAAATATCTTTTTGGCCTTTAAGAAGAGATGCTGGGGGAGTAACTGTTCATATATTTCAACAAAAACTATGAGTATCCAAGTCCAGGCGAATCATGTTTAATTCTACTATCTTCAAACTTTAACTATAGCAGAATATACAGATGGAATCTATGGCGCCTCATGGAGTCCACAGTTTAAGAGAAAACACTGGAGCACATTGCCTTATTTTCCTTTTTTGCAGAGGGAGTCTATCATACCCAAATGCTTGGACAATGAGTGGCACACACACTTCGTGCTTTCTACACTTTTCTCATTCACTAGTCAGATAATATTTCATTACATCCGGGACTGGACCTGCTATTAAGCAGAGTGAGAAAGTTATTTTGGGTGCTGTGAAAGGGCAGAGAATCCTTAGTAATTTTCTGTCTTAGTGCTGTATCTTTGCTGCCAATGATGTGGAAAATGTGGAATTTTTGACTCATACCATAAAATAATCTGGCCAACTTTGGTATGATGCTGTTTGTCATTGAGGAACCTGTCAGTTGCTCTGCCTCAAGCAACATTGTACCTGACTATTGGTTAAAGATACCTGTTTTTAGAGGAAGGAGACAATGGTCTACCATAGGAAAACTAGAGGAAAGTTCTAACTTTAAATTACAATGATCTCCCTAGAAAAGTTGAGATAATGTGAGATTTCAGTAGATGTTTTACTAACCATTTGTGGGCACTACTATGCTCTCTAATTACAGTTCCAGTCAGATCTTCAAGAATCGTAATACAAAGCTTTTTTAAAAGTCAGAGGAATCTCTGCCGGCCAGAAATATTTGTGGATATGATGGCGCCTGCAGTCCTATTCCCTCATGTTTTCCATTTAGAAGTCTTGAGGAGGATTAACGTAACTATGGCCATTTAGTTTTATTTGGTAGATTCTATCAAAATCCAGCACTGGGGCAGTGCCTGGCCACTAGCGTGATAGGAATCTATTTTCCCCTCCTTCCCTCCCTCCCTCCCTCCCTCCCTCCCTCCCTCCCTCCCTCCCTGTAGCTCAGTGTCATGTGCTGCAAAGCATTTCTAGCCTTTCAGATCAACTTTTGGAGGTGCGTTGAAGACTTCTAGGGTAAAAAGAATGTCCCCTGTTTAGTCTGTTAATAGAAGCACTTCCAATAGTAGAAAAGCCGTATTGGATATGGGTCCTCAAAAATATACCCTAATCACCATCACCACTGGGCATTCTCACTCTGGAAAAGTAAGTCTCCAGCAATTAGAGTAATTGCTTGAAGAAGAAGGGCTGAAGGATGGAAAAAAGCTTTTGCTTTTGAAGTGATGCAAGATTTGGATAGGAACATACAATATGGCCTTCATATTCACTCTGGAACATTACCAAAATTTCACACATAATTCAATACATAGATTATATTTACCATCAGCAGGATTTAGCTTCAGTCTGTAAGAAGAGGCTGACCGATGAGCTGCCCATCTGACACAAAAAGTGTCCCAGCCCACATTGTAACTGGTCAAATCAGTGACATTCAAGTACACTGCAAAGATTAAAGGAAAATGCTTCAATAACATTCCATTTTCTCATATATGGAGACAACTATAAAACCAGGAAATAATGGTTATGAGAACTGATTTCTTTTTTGTGTTGTCGAACACTTGCTATTAATGGTAGGAGATAGTACACATCCTGAACTTCTTATATCCAGGCACAAAGCCAGACCTCATACAGTTAGGCACTGGTGGCACAATTTATATACAGAAACCACCAATTTTTCTGGATCAGTCAACTCTAGACAAGTTTCTTAAAATGAGAGATCTGGAGCACTATTAAGTTTGGGAAGGGGTGACACAAAATTCTGCATTGCTCACTTTGGCAAGCAAGTGTATTTCTTTTTTAATTAAAAAGATTACAAAGAGATGGGTACAGCATTCAAATACACTATTATATATTTCTCCTCACTGTGCATCAAGAACCAGTATGGTGTAGTGATTTGGGTGTTGGACTAGGACATTAGGAGACTACAGTTCAAATCAACCATGAACACCCATTGGGTGATCTTGAGTCCCTCTGTGCTCCAGAGGAATGAAATGGCAGGCCAATCCCCCTCTGACTAAATCTTCCCATGGTTAAGATTGCCTCAGGTTTGACATAATGACTTAAAGGCATACAAAATTAACAAGAATAGAATGAAATGAAATATAGATGTAATGTTACTTTGGCAGCTGCTTGTTGAGACACATAGCATAAGCATGAAGAAGCATTGATTCAGATGTGAAGAATTAAATGATACAGCATAACCCTTAGCCAATGGGGAGCACTCCACCAATCAATTATTTAACATGCCTTTGGATGAGATAGGGAAAGTGCAACCCCCAGATTTCACTTTTAGGCCCCTCCCTAACTCCACTTTATTTTTTATTTTTGATATTATTTCCAGGTTACTTTTTACCTCCTCACCATATCTAAGCTCATAAAGAACGCTTCATCCAAAATGTAGCTAGCTTTGTACATACGAGCTCTGTTATAGTCAAGCCATCTGTGGACAATGATACATTTCTCTACAAGTCCAAAACACTAGGAAGCTTTTCCAACACTGTTTATCCCCCATATTAAGTATGTTATAGCATTCTTGGAAGAGGTTATTTGCCCCTGCATTTTGTAGACCAAGAGTTCCTGTGTCAATGGGAGAGGAGTAGGAATGCTTTGACTTACATGTAGTGCCTCGATCAACCAGGGGTGCACTAAGTCCAGCATCATATTGAGCATAAACATTTACATCATAGGAAGTACTGGGAGATAAATTGTGCAGTGTATAAGCAGTCACTTCTCCAACAAACACCTCCATGGGCTCATCAGAACCTTAAAAGGAACAGAATATGGATTTTTAATTTGTAAGCCTTTATAAGAAATGTTTTAAACTAAGTGAGGCCATTGGGTCACCTAGCTCAGAACTTCCTATTCTTAGTACTTAGCAACTTAGTAGAGATTTTCTCAAAAATCACTTTTACATACATATAATGTTTACATAAAGCATTAAAAACTCATTGAAACTCATTGAACTGAACAGCACAAACATATACTTGCATGCCTTAAATTCATCATATCCATCCTTACCTACTGGTTTATACACAATTTTGTACCCAAGAACTGGAGATGGTGCAGGATCCCAGGAAACTCTAAATCGGGTATACCATTCATCTGAAATGTGTATGTTCCGAGGAGCAAGCAGTCCAACTAAAAACAAACAAACAAACAAAAAACATTAACAAGAATATAAATGAATAAAAAAGAGCAGAAATGTTTGTATCTCTCTCCAATGTTTTCTGGATTGGCTTCCAGGAGGATTACTAGGAAACTCTAAGCCAGTGTGGTCCAACCTTTAGTTACCTGAGGGCCAATCAAACTTTAGTATAGGAATGTGAGGGCTAGAGACATTCCACAAAGAAAACAAATTACATATTCGTAAGCAGTAAGAAAGGTAAACAATTATTTCCAAATGTAAGAAGGGCAAGGGCCAACAAAAATGCATGCAGTCCACAGGCCACAGGTTGAACCACACTGCCCATAATCCACCAAGGCCATATATACACTTATGTTGGTGTAGAGTCAGATCAGTCCCATGGCATCCAAATACCGCACTGGGCTTGAATGTTACTTAAGGTTGAGGAAAAGTCCAAATCCTGGCACAGACTATCCCTCAACTTTGGGCTTGTGGGAACAGTTGGGTTGCAACTGTCCCCACTGCCATCTCATATTTCCCAGGCTCACGCAGCCCAGGGACATGGGATAGTAACCTCCCCCTTTGTATCAAAGTGGTTGCTGGCCATGATATGCGTACTATTTATCCACCAATGTGTGCCGTGCTATAGGTTGGGGTGGCCAGGCAATTTGTGAAGGAATCCTCCTCTACTCACTCCCCCGGCATCCTATCACTCCAGCCACGTTTAGTGCATACAACAGAAACCTCTGTGACATGGAGGGTTGGGGAGACAGGAAGAGTTCAGCATCACTTGGCAATGGAAACTCTCTCTTGCCTCTGCAGCATCTGGGGGGACTCCTGACACAGCAGAAATTCCCTTGCTTTGCAACATCAATAAAAAAATTCAGGTTCCACTAAGCACAAAGTTGAAGAAGACCTCCTGCAGCCTCACATGGCTCTCCAAGCTCCCTTGCATCTATTGGGGAACAGGAGAAAGGTCACCATGTTTCTTCATTGGGCAATTTCAGTAGGACTTGAAACATGCCTCAAAGTTTCTGGATTTTATCAGCCACTTCCCCACAACAAATTTTTAGCCTCTTCTTAAAGATATTATCAAATACTTGAAACTTGGCACAATCTATTTTATCCAGATCATCTTTACTCTAAGGTAGTAGACAAAACATGGTTCACATGTCTCTCCTCACTTTAAAAAAAAAATCTGATGGCGGTGGTGGTATCTACCTACTCATGAGATGTGAGATAGAATTTCACCAACATGTGCTGTGGTTAAATAAAGACCTCTCCAAGACCTTAGGTCCCCCAAGGAAGACCAAAACATGATCAAATAGGGGGGTTTTATTAGAAAGAAAGGGGCAAAATGTTTCCAAACTTCTAAGGAGTCTAAGGACGAGGCTGTAAAACTTCAAGGTTCTCCAGAAGGCCAACCTTGTCAGTTGCCTGCTTTAAACAAACATAGCAAAGTCTGAAGATATGGGTCCTTCATTTTCAACCAAATTTCATATCACTGAAAACAAATTAGATGTACCTGTTTTTCCATTTCCAACTATCTGTCCGCCATCTCCATCTTCATAAACTGCCACAACTGTAATTTTATAGGGTGTATCTGACTGCAAAGGCTGAAGCAGTACATTGTTTCTTCTACCAGGTACTGTTGTCTAGAATAAACAGAATCACATAAATATTGCTGTTTTTAAAACTGCTCAGACAATTTTTCTTTTTGTGGATTCATTCTAATAAGTTATGTCAGTTTTAATCTCCAGAAGGATTAGATTTTTTTAAAAAAATTAAAGCGAGTCAACAATGAAAGACATTAAATTGCAGAAATGTTGAGCTTTACAAGGCTTTTGCAAGTAATAATGTATAAATGTGATGATTAAAATGTCATTTGAATAGTTCATTTTTTATGTCTTCAAAGTTCTGGAGAGATTTCTGCAAAAAAATCCCTATTAAAAATGGAGACAACACTATCATGCCACATAAGTACCATTCTGAGTATAATATTTTTCTTTTATTGTGCCAAGAAGCAGCTGGACAGATCATCATTCAGAAATAAATAACAATCATGGACAATTATGTAGTGTATTTAAGGCTAAGCAACATTTCCACAGAAGTCAGAAGAAGCCATGTCATCAACGTCCCTAAGGGAAATTAATTTTCCTGTGATCTGCACTCCAACAGAATGCTACTGCAAGTTATGCTGCCAAATCAGGAGGTGGAAACTAAGTTCCAAATTGTTAAAAGTTCTGACAGGGCTCTTCTTTTTTTAAAAAAAGACCCAAAGTCCTCTAATTCCACTCATGGTTTTATTAATCAGACCAAAGGCCATGAGACATAAGAGAACACTGAACTGCCCAACTCTTTCACTAAACAAAATAGGTCCATAGGATAAAATACCTGTAGATTATATAGGCAGATATATAGACTATCTATATATAGACAGACATGCAATACACAGAGAGAGAATATTGTAAATCCAGGTCAGATTAGTGAAATAAATCTAGATTATATTTAGCTGTTCTTATGCAGATTATGACATTAGGCATACTCACTGATTTCACAAGATTTAAGCATGTCAGATAAGTTTAAGCATGCCTAACTCTGTTGGACTAGGACCAGAAAACTTCAAGTAGACAACTATCATTAACAATAAGGTTATTTTTACTTGTTTTAGAAAAAAGAAAAATGCCACTAGGAAAGACAAAACCATCCTGCCTATTAAGGAACATGTGTGTTCATTTTTCTAATAAATCAGAAACCAATTTGATGCTTTGAGTGACAGGAGAGGGTACATGTTCCAAAGAAGAATAGTTTGAGTTGGGGGGAAAGAAAGTGTACTTGAAATGACAAGATTTCTCTGTCAGTGCCTTTATTACTGGGCAGGTAAATCTTACAGAAATTATCTTTCATTTCACAGGGCTACATCATGATAGGCAGTGTGCAATAAATATCCACACAACATATTGAAAAAGAATTCAACATGCTAAACTCTATGTTACAAGGCAACAAAGACATTCTTAATCCCCATTTATTTCAGTGAGTCTGTTGTCAACATGATGAAACCTAATTTTTTAAAAAAATTCTAGTAGTAATAGCCATAGTCCTGGAAGTTAGTTTTGCTTCTTTCTTGTAAAGCACTATTAAAGCTTGGAAAACCCATACCAGTAGTAGGACATGGTAGGATGTGGGGGAGACTATTTTGACCTAAGTAGAAAAACAACATTGCTTTCAAAAAGCTATCATCCTAATGTCTATTCCGATGATGGCAAATATTCTTATTCAAAATATGCAAATGGAAACATATAAGTAGTTAGTTATCCTTCATTAAACCAACTACTACAAGAAGACTGGACAATCTCTCACACGCTGATGGACTACAGGTTGCATGTTCCCAACTATTCGTCATGTTGACTACATGTAAGGCATGTTAAAAGCAACCATACTTCCTACATAGAGCTGTTAAATCAGATGATAATGCAGCAATCCCAGTGAAATGGAAAGAGTATAATTGAAACAATTGAGCTGTGAGATATTTCTAACACATTATTTGAACACTTACATATTCATCTATAGGGTCACCAACAGTGGGGGAATATATGATTCTGTATTGTTGCACTGGTCCATCAGCATGGTCCCACTGAACAGAAAGACTGTTTGTAGTAGGATCAAAAACTCTTATGTTCCTGGGCCCACTGCGAGGCACTAAAGGAATAAATTAAGGGCACAAAATGAAATGGAATTCAGTCCACAAAATAAAGTCCAAGAAAGTATCCTTCCCATATTGCGATTTTTTTTTTGCAATTAATCATCAATAGGAGTTTAAAATGTACTACTGTCAAGAAATACACACATAAAGTTGGAACATTCAATCATACTGAAGGCAGACTTATTGAACTCAGTAGTACTTAAGCTAGTAGTGCCAAACAAAGAGTCTATTCTAAGTGCAATAAAGTCTGGATCAAATTCACATAGCTAGTACTGAACAATGCTTTTTCCATTTACATGTCTTCATTTTACAATTATTTTAATTCCAGCTCATCTTGTGATAATTTTGTATGAAAATAAGTTCAAACAACACAAATGTCCAATTTTCAGACACATACACCTTGAAGTGAATGACATAATCAGTATACAGTATGCTTCTGTACTTCTACATGTTCACTGTAACAGGACGGAGACATTAACAAAAAACACAATGAACAAAATCATTTTTAAAATTGTTTGCTCTCCTTTCAGCAGTAAATTCAAAACACTTCAATGTATTCCATGAGAAACAGAGACAAAAATAATAAGCCAAAAAATCTCTCAGCAGCAGACGAGTCTTGGGTCAAGTTATATCCCTAAAGATCTTCAGCATTAAATAGAGACTAGAGCCATAATGAATTTAATTCAGCTGACATTACAAGGTTGCTTCTACCACACATCTAAATATTTTTGATGTATATGTCCTTCACAGGTGCTTGAAGATCCACTATGAATACAGGGGAAATTATTGATAGCAAGCCCTCTCCATGCTGATTCAGAGCAATTTTTTTTATCTTACTTGCATTCATTCTACACATTGGTGGGGAAAGTGAAGCTCAAGAACCATATGCAGCCCTCTAGGACCATTTAGTGGTTCTTAGGTCTACCCAAGTGTGTTCAACAATGCCTCTAAACACTCCTAGGCAGTGTGGTAACCAATTTTACCACATTTTGGCCCTAAGCCATTTCAAGTATAAAATTTTAGAAGCTACTCAAGTTCCAAGTTTCTAACTGTTGGAAGGGGGGGGGGGTGTCAGAAGTTCCAAAACACATAAAATTGCTCAGGGGTATTTGAGGGGTGGGAATTAATGAGGAGGGAATTGCTGCAAGGAGACGCAGTATTCCACCCCCACTCCCCACCAAAGGACTAACATAGCTCCAACCCCTGGAAGTTAGTTTGTCTGATCTCCTTGAATGCATAGGAAGGGCAACAGCAGTCAGTGATCCTCAAATGGGTTTTTGATGCTTACAAAGTGGGAACCAAACAGGACTGCCAGAGGTAAAATGGAATCATTCACAATACACAGATGGAGTTTAGTATAGAACACATGTATGTTGTTTGCTTACATGTCTTTCCCTGTCCAGGGCTGGGATCTCCTTCTCCATCAGCATATAATGCAACAACATTAACTGAATAGGGAGTATCGGGCACTAGGCGCTCAAGTAAAACGTTACGCATGTTGGCTGGTACTACAACCTAGGAAGAAGAAAAAAATACCAAACCTTAAACTGGCAATTAAAAATAATAATCTTGAAGATGTAATAAAACAGTTCTTGAAGTCTTCAAAAACACCCTCGCTTTTTCAGCCAAATTTCCTTCTACTAAATAATTTTCTGTTCCTTGTTCCTAAAGGAAAGAAGGATTTCAGGCTTATTACTCTTTTCTAGACTAACCTGAACCATGCTTGAAGAGCTCAAACTATCACCTAAACAATGTGCTCTCCCATCTAGCAACTGCATTCCCTGCTTCAATTAGCTTTGAGTGGCAGCAGTAGCAGGCAATGCTATGAACTATTTGCCATTTAAATACGCACAATGCCTTTGCATGACTATGGAATAGAGAAGCAGTGACAAGTGGCTTGCAGACCTATCTATGGACTTATAACACCAGCCTGAATATGCCAGGACTTTGTGCCAACCCTGAAAGTAAGTCTCCTGAAGAAATTCAGGCCTAGAATATGGAAAAATGTCTAACAGCAACAACAAGGACAATGATAATATCTAAGATTTCCTAAAAGTGATTTGCTCTCGCTCTATGCCTTCTGAGTTCTGGCATTCCAAACCATGGAATAGCCTCTCCAAGAAAGTGTAAAAGATGCATGTCTGGTTGTATTCACCGCTTGTGTTCTCATTCTCTTATGGTGGTGTACTGGGACTTGAGGTGGGGAAATATTGTTTTGATAACAACTGTGCACCATTATGGTAAGTATGAAGGAAAGTGTTACAGTGTTTAAATAAATAAATAACAAAAATAGCTCACTTAATAAATCTATTTTGATCTGCATTTTTATAACTGTAGTAGTAGTACATTTTATTGATTAGCCTATCGGCCATATCAAAACATGTAACACATAGACATACATACACATACAACCCACAGTACAAAAGAAGTTAAAATAAACAGGCTGTTAACTAGGTCCCATCCAGGTCAAATTCTTATGTGAAGAATTTACACATAAGTGCTTGAATTTCTTGAAGACAGAAGATAATCTTAAACTCTACCTTGGCCATGAGAAACACTAAGCCCACATGGGATTTTTAGAATACAACTTCCATAAGCCCTTACCACTGGTCATGTAGGTGAGACTGATGGGACTTGTCAGTCACAACACCTGGAGAGTCAAAAGTTCACCAGTGAATGCTGAATACTGAGAATCTATACATAGCGTTTTAAGAGTGAAATGATACGTGACATTTTAAAATGTACAAATGTTTTTATATTTGAAACTGCAACTTTGATACCCAACTCATTTGAGAGGAAATTACTTCTGCCCATAAGGGAAGTTTGTTATATATTACAACATACAGTGAGCCAAGTAGCTGTCTGAACAAACTGTCAGGTTACTAGATTGGTTTTCATCTCATAATAAGCTGACAAATGTTTCCCCAGAACTCTGAAAAGCTGAAAACCATTTTTTTTTTAGTAATGTATCACTTTCTAACAAATATTCTCAGGCTTGCATTTAACAGTGACCTAGCATAATTTTCTTTTACTGCTATTTACTATTAGATTAAACATTTGGAGCAAATATATCATTTTACATGCAGAAGTGTAAAATGAAATAGGACACTTTTCACTAGGCAAAAGTAATTATGGAAAGCTCTGTCCCTCAGCATTCATATAAGTAAAACCTCAGGAACTTAAATTACTTACAGATTCTGATGGCCGTTGGCCAACCAATGGAGCATAGACAACTCTGTACTGCTGTACTGGCCCTGGTGCAGGTTCCCATTGGACATTAAGGCTATTTGTTGTTGGGTTATACACTTGAATGCTTCTTGGAGTTCCTCTTATCACTGGATAAAAAGATTGTGTAAGGCCATTTACATTAAAGAAATACTCTATACACTTGTGTATAAGTCAACATTATGTATTAAGGATAGGTTTTGGAGCCACAAATATGGATTTTGGTATGACTTGTGGATAACTCAAGGATCGTTCAGTGGAGAGTGGAAAGGACCATTGCTGTCACCATTTTCCTGCCCAGATATTTTTAAAAGTCAGAAGAGTTGCTATGGCTGAGAGACTAATGAGGATGGAGAAAGTTCTTGCTTTTCACCACACAATTATGGGAAAACGATGGTTCATTTTTGGATAAAAGTTAAATAAAATACAGTATTTATGTCTGCCCAGCTTTTGGGGCTTGATTTTATGACTAATTTTTTTACAGGCAAGATAGGTTTGTAGGTTTGTTCTTAAGAGTTCCCTTAATCATGAATAGGATTGGGTTTCCATGGGGAAACCAGGGAACATACTGTCATGGGTCCCTGTTAACTGTATATTTAATTGAGGCAGTATATATAAAATGTAACATACCGATTAATCTAAGGGTATGATCTGGGGTGAAAGTTTAATAAAGAATAAAGTACAGTTACCTCCTTTGAAATCAGTGGACTTAAGTTCTCTCTCTTGTGGTCCATATCTCAAATGTTTTATTAAAGAAAAAAAAGAAAAAGAATTCTTGAACGTTTACTTACATGTCCTCCCATTATCAGACACTCGGCCTCCATCTCCTTCTGGGTAAGAAGGAACCACTGTTACTTTGTATTGTGTGTCAGGCTGTAGATTCCTTAGAATAGCATAATTTGTGTTCCCTGGGACAGTTGCCTGTTAGTGTTGTTGTTTGAAAAATGAATATAGGAAAATATTATTAGGCAACATTAACAGAATATTATGTACAATATAAGACATTTTTTGCACCAGATTTAATTTCCAGACTATCTTCATAAGGAGTATCATGGCGAATGCATTGAAGTATTGAACGTAAGGGATTTTACCTGAATATTAGGAAGAATTTCCTGACAACTGAAAAATCATGATCTAAAGCCATTCGAGGTCATTATACATTTTAGACATCCATTCCTGCTCAGCACAGTTATCCAAAAGCTTGATCCCAGAGCCAGATCTTCACTTTCCTTTTGAAGGCCAAAAGGGAAGGGATGATCTTACATCGCTGGGGAGGGAGCTCCACAGCTGAGGGGCCACCACCAAGAAGGCCCTGTCTCTCGTCCCTGCCAACTGTGCACCTTACCCAGTCTACTTTTACAACCTCTCCGTTTTAATCCATGTTTTTATTAGTTCTTGTCATTTGTTTTTATTGGCTAATGTTTAAATTTTTATAATTGTGCATGTCTTTTGTCTATTGTTGTTTTTTATATTGCTATTGTTTTTATTCGGGCTTGGCCTCATGTAAGCCACCCTGAGTCCCCTTTGGGGAGATAGAGGCCGGGTATAAAAATAAAGTTATTATTATTATTATTATTATTATTATTATTATTATTATTAATAATAATAATAACACCATGAATATTTTTTCTTAAGGGACCAAACAGCTATAAGTGGCACCCTAAACCAAACATATAACTAGCAAGAGCAGAAACAGACTCAAAATACACAGAATAAAAAAATAATTACCAGTTCATCTGCACCTCCTGACACTGGTGCATAAAACACCTTGTACTGACGTGGATTCCCTTCAGCATGATCCCATCGTACGTTCAATGTGCTGGTGGTTGGATCATAAACTCTGAGGTTCCTTACAGTGTTTAGAGGTTCTGAAAGAAATTAAATGCATGGTTAGACTGAGAATCTCTTTGTTATGTTGGCCTGTAACCCAAGATGGTTCTACCTGGTATTACATACTGACAAAACATTCCTGAGGATAACCCGATTTACACACATGTGCAAGATATGCCGCCTTGCAAGGTACTGGAGTCTTCTTCTTTGGAGGTTTTTAAGCAGAGGCTAGATGATCATCTGCTGGGGGTGCTTTGATTACATTTTTCTGCATGGCAGGAGTTGGAATGGATGGTCCTTGGGGTCTCTTCCAACTCTTTGAAGCTAGTGTGGCCAATTTCACCATAGAGATAGCCTGTCCCTTGCCCCTGCCTTCAAGATATAGGACATAGCTGATTCTCACTAACAACTGGGGGAACGTGGATGTCCTTCAGCCTAATTTACCCCACTGGTCAGCTTTAAGGCTACACATCTGCTCTTAATGTATATCAGAAAGGGAGGGAAAAATGAAATTATCAAACTTTTAACAATGCCATGACCCTCCTAAGACACAACTTTTAATCTTTATATCTGCCTATTTCTCAACCACTGTTAATGGAAACTATTATAGTTCTCTAAATAACTAAGAGTAATTTGTCCTAATAAAACTCAACTCTCACTCTATAGTTAACTAAGTTAAGCAAGTTGGACTCAATTTTGAAATTTCATTCTTTTTTGTGAAACTTGAGAGGTTCAAAAAGACAGCTGTAACAAAATTAATCAACAACATTGTTTTGCATAGACAAACAACCCAAATGCAATAAGTAACATTCTAGTTTAATATATGCGATAATGCAGACACACCAAACCTCAAGAGGTTAATACAAAGAGACTTTCTGAAAAATTAATTAAATAGATTATATTATTATCGATTTAGAAGTAATAACCTTGTTAGGATGATACACTGTTGTCTACTTTTATCTTACAAAATGGAAATAGTGCATTCTAATATGAGAATGTTTTGAGTAAAACATAATAGAAATGGAGGTCATCAAAGAAAAGATTAAAATGAAGTGGAAGCAAGGAGACTTAAATCATATTTGTCAGAATTTCAAACTGGAATAGAAGTAATTGTTAAGAAAAATGCATATATTTTGCAGTGACAAAACATTATTTTTCTTTTGTTATAAAGACACATAACTGACATTCAACATTGGAGAAAGAAATGAAGCTTCAGAACAACTCAGAATGAATTGTCCTTTTATCATGGAATAAACCAAACATCTGGAAAAGTCACGGTTCGTATCCTCCAGTGCCAATCTCTTACACAATTATTAGGAAGTGATAGATAAACAAACTTACATGATCTCATAATTATCCATTTAATTTTTTTTCATTTTTAAAAGACAAGTTTCCAAATCATTAATATATATTTTTAAATCTGGAACAGGGAAAAGAGAACAAAATGTCTGTGGGAATCTTAACAAAGGAAACCTAAAACCTGCTGAATTCATAAGGAAAATTATATCACTCTTTTATAGCTTTTTGCTTTACAAATGAGAAAAACAGTCAAAGTTGTATAACTTACTAGTTTTGCCTCTGCCTGTCATCTGTCCTCCTTCACCGTCTGCATATATAGATGAAACAGTAACACTATAAGGTGTATCAGGCTGCAGCTTCTGGAGTACAACGTTGTTTTGCCTCCCTCCTACTGTGGTCTAGAATACAATGGTGGGCAAATGTAAATTGAAGGAGCAGGGAACTAATCACAAGAGCAGTGATTCCCAAAGTGGGCACTACCGCCCCCTTGTGGGCGCTGCAGCAATCCGGGGGGGGGGGGGGATGAAGGCCACAGGTGCATTTGCCATATGCATTAATACATATATCTTTCTGTTTAATTGCTATTAAAAAATTTTAAAAATCATTTCCAGGGGGCGCTGAGTAACATTTTTTCTGGCGGTAGGCCAAATAAGTTTGGGAACCACTGCACAAGAGAGAATGGAAAAAACGTATAAGTATACAGGCTTCTGTTTTCTAGTTCTAGGCCAGATAATGCAAGGCTGCCTGAGGCTGCAATTACAATATGACCCCCATATCCACAAAAGATACAAGGAGTCCCCGGTGGCACAGTGGGTTAAACCCTTGTGCCAGCAGCACTGCTGGTCGACAGTTCGGCAATCCGAATCCAGGGAGAGCGGGTGAGCTCCCTCTGTCATCTCTGTCTAAGTACAGAAGACCCACCCTTCAGTTAAAATCTGTATTGTGCCAATTTCCCTTTGCAAAATGAAATTTGTCTTGAAGTTTAGTGTAGCAGCAAAACACACTGATGCCCACAGTGAACCCTGAGCTAAATGTTGATTACTGTACTCCCCTACAAACCTGCTCTTGACAAGACTGCAGTCAGCTGAACAGATAATATAGAGCACTTATAAAAAATTACAAAATTTCTAGATGAAAAGTACTTCCATATAGGGGAAAGCATTCAAACTGTTTGTACAACATCATTTATGATGAATGTACTTTTGTCTTTTTTAATGCAAGAATGCATTAGGCATGGAGACACTAAGAAACTATAGCACAATACACAGCAAAATAAAGTTATTGACCCAGCACTCTATTCTGTGCTTGATATGTAAGAAATTTGCAGAGTTTATAATCTTGTTCAGCATGAGAAAACATATAATTATGTTTGTTATTACATGCAAAAATAAAATATGAAAAGATGTACATTTCTACATTTGAAAGAATGCTGTTAGTCATCTTGTGGTATTAGAAGTAAATACATTTCCATTCATAACATAATACTGATCTAACAAGTTTAATTTTTTTAAGTATCACTTGTTTGGAACTACACGCGTTCCTGTAGATAACAATTATTAATGTTTTTCAAAGTGAGTTACCGATTGTTCAGGACCATCACTGCTTGTAGGTCGATAAGTGATCCTATATCGCTGCACTCGTCCGATGGCAGGATCCCATTTCACAGTCAAACTATTGGATGTAGCATTGTATACCTGAAGGTTTCGTGGACCACTCTTTGGCACTAATGCAAGATTATTACAACAGTAACTGTATTAAGCATTGTGAAAATAAATCTATAATTGTGTTTACCTATACTGTCATATAAAATCTAAACAAAAGCTAGTACTTAGCAATGAAAAAAAATAATGTCAGAATTCACTCTTTCTCTCATAACTTAAAACTTGTAAGATTAATACATCTGGGAAGTCTATCCAAAACCATGGAAGTCTATCCACCTGCAGAACTGGGATCAGAATGATATTTAAATAATTATTAAATGGAGATGCTATACCATAAATTACAAAAACTGAATAATGGCTTGGATTGATCTAAAATAGCTTCCATTTTTTGTACTGCAATATGATATAAAAAAGCATTTTTCATGAATTCAGGCTCTTACCTGGTGTTGTTATTGGTATAATAGGCACTAGAAAGAAAAAACAAAAAATAAACATAAATTAAAATCATGTCCTTTACTTTTAAAAAATTATAATTCATATTTCAGAATTGCTTACATGTGCGCTCACTGCCAATCAGTTCATCACTCTCTGATTCATCAGGATAAATTGCAGTAACTGAGATGTCGTACAATGTGTCTGGTGTCAGATTTTCAAAAACAAGTGTATTTTCATCACCATTTAGAATAGTCTATAGGAGTGATAAGGGGGGGAAAGGAGAAACAGATGAGATTATACACAGTCTCAATCCATTTAACAATTATGCATTTTAAGATCTTTTTAGATCCTAAAGAAGAAACATTTTACATACAAAAAGACATCTGTAACTAACACGGGAATATGCATTTCCAAGAGTTATGACAGGACACAATTATTTGTAATCAGAAGCTCCAGTGTGTTTGGAAAATTCATCAACCATGCTGAACACATCCACCACCTTCTGCCTTTCTATTCACCATATAACATAATGCTAGCTTCTATCAATATACAAGCTAGATCCTACAGCATGATTCTATGGCCAGAAGTTGACCACAGAATTACATTAAACTAGCCAAAGGACTCAGAGATTCCTAGAGAGAACATCCAAATCCAATCCGAAAAAGTAAATATTTGCCAAAGGCCTAATATTGTTATCCATGTATAAACATTACACAACTATGTATCACCAAAGCTGCCTGCATTTGTTGGACTCACTCTTGGGAGTGTGTCAGACTTTACCGTTGCACACCACTATGATGAGAACAAACTAGATTCCCTTACTGAGTCTACATTATGGAGTAGAGACATGAAATCACAGAAATTTCAATAGTCCCCAGAAAGCAAAATTCAGTCCCTGAGTCCTCAATTACAGGGCAAGGTGAAAGACAGAATGTCAGGAGACAATAACAACTGGGATTTTGTACAGCGCAACAATGGCTCTGCATTTTCTTCTATGAACTGACAGACAATATGTGGATTTTTGGTCACAATAATAGTAATAATTGATTCAGCAAAAGTTGTTTGATTATTCATTATAGAGAATCTCCAAATTCCTACCTCCTGTTTTTCAGTCCCACCGTATGGCCCCCACATTACTCTATAGAGAGCTACATCGGCTGCTCCATGGTCCCAAGTACCCCGGAAAGAGGTCTTGGTGACTTGATCAGTTCTCAGATTTTGTGGTGCTGGTACGGGTACTATCAAAGGGGAAAGGAATAAGAAATGACTCTCAAGAAAAAAAATGTGTGCAGTTAAATATCTCTAGAAATGCAAAATTATAGATACAGGAGTTATATCATGCAAGACATTCTGGTTTGAGATAAAATCAAACAGAAAAAGTACCAAACTGTTTATATGTCATTGGGTTAAGTCCTCAATATGCCTCAAACAATATGGATTCTTTCAGTATAGTTGAATAGTCAGTTCAAGCTCCTCAACACTGGATTGTTAACAAGATCAAGCAGCCCCCTGGGGTTGGCTGATAACTAAATCAAGTCTCTAGACCCTGTCCAAGTCATTCTCTCTGATACTTCTACAGTACTTCCTAGAAAGAAATATGGATTAAATATCTTAGAGCTGTTTTTGAATCCTACAAAAGAAATTATGTCATAGACACTGCTTGGTGCCAAATCAAAATTATACAATTTCTAGAACTTTGCCTAAGAAGCTATGGAGGCAATGCAAAGCAATGCTAAGGTGCTCTTCCTGGAGATTGTTGCTTCTGGATGGACAAGGATGGACTTGAGAGCTGCATTCAGTCTATAGGGATTTGAGAGGGCAGAGGGCTTCCAGTGGTGGAAGTGCCAAAGGCAAAACAGTGGGACCATAAATACCAGTATATTTTAATGTAAAGCTCTGTCAGTAATTAAACCTTAGAATATACATGTTAACATTTTCAGTTGGGAAAAAATGTACAAAAACTGAGGAAAATGAGAAAGAGTTGTGGTTCTTCTGGGGAAATGCAGGGAGATAGACTGTCTTCTGAAACATTAAATCACTGAAATAGAAGAGCCCTATTGATATGAGAGCCAGTATTGCAGAGTGGTTTGAGCGTTGGACTACAACTTTCAAGACTATGGTTCAAATTCCCGTTCAGCCATGGAAAATTACTGGCCAATTTTAAGCAAGTCATACTTTCTCAGGCCCCTTCTACACTGCCATACAATCCAGATTATCAAAGTAGATAATTTACATTATCTGACTTGAACTGGATTATATGAGTCTACACTGCCATAAAATCCAGTTCAAAGCAGATAATCTGGATTTTATATGGCAGTGTAGAAGGAGGCAAAGGCAAACCCCCTCTGAACAAATTCTGCCAAATAATTCTCATAATATGGTATGCATTAAAGCCACCATAACTCAGAAATGACTTGATGGCACACAGAGAAAATGGCACACATACACCACTTTGTTATTGTTTGCAGAATTTCACATTTGCAATTGTATATTTCTATAAACATCCTTTAAAAAAAACAAACATTGTTTACTCACAAGTAGTGGCTCGTGCAGCTATTGGCACAGAATCTCCTTCATCGTACACTGCAACAAGTTCAACATTATACAGTGTTTTTGAAAACAAATCAGGAAGAACTGTGCTTGTCCGGGATGGATCCACCTCCAGCTAGATATAAACAAAGAACCTAGCATTATTAAAAGTCCACTTTCTTTTTTGGGCCATTCTGGTGGAGAGTATCTTTCTCTTTCCAGTGCTAGAAAGCTAAGGAAAAGTTTCACAGTGCTATGTCAAGTGGAAAAAAACACTTGAGGAATCTCTATAAGAAAGAGCTTATGGTTGACACTTCCCTTTCACATGGTTTAGGACTGCAGGACCCAGTGAAAATGGGAAACAACATAAATTTAAAATGCCATTGTTTTAAACCTGAAAAATCATGTCTCTTGGTCCTCTGGGAAGACTCTATGGTCAACATCCACTAGAAGTGGAAAACTAAGAGATTCTTAGAGAGGTTTCCTCTATGAATTCTAAGATTAAATTACTCCAGCATGATTCAAGACCTTTTGGGAGCTGCCAACATGCATTTTCCACTCTGTGGGTCCCAGAGTGTTGCTTACTTTACAAGCCTAAGGAGCCTTCAGGGAACTCTGCTGCTGCTGCCCAATACTTTTGAAGGTTTCCCAATTTCATGAGAATCCTGCATCCCTAGTATCTGTGAATGTGTGGGGTCAAATGTAGAACTAAATTTATGTAATGGGTCTGTACATAATCTTGATTACTTTTTGATACCATTCTTATAGATGATCATGTTTTAACTTTAATACTTAAGTTTTCTTCACAGATTTGCTAAAATTCACGTACCTCTTTTAGTTCAACATCTTCAGTTGCTTTGTATCTCAGCTTGTATTTACGCACTTTCCCTGGGGCCCGTTCCCAATTGACTCTCATGCTGCTGTGAGTAATATCCCTGATATTTAAGCTTTTCGCTCCGCTCAGGGGCACTGTCAAATAATCACAATATCAGCAAAATTCTTAAAATTGCACTCCCAAAAAAATCTTTACAATTCACTGGTATATCATTGATATTGTGCTCCATGTAGCATTTACATCAATGTATATTATTAAAATAAATTATGGCAAGAACATATGCATGTGTATGAAATATAAGGGAGGAAATTACATGGGAAAGTTACTAAGAGAGCTATATATAGTATTTATTTTCTCCCACTCTTGCCTTTCAAGTAGGATTTGCAAATCTGTGAAACACTGCAAAATTTGTGAACCTGGTTTTCCACATTTCAGAAGTATGATCACTTTTTCAAACTAACTTCACTTCCCAGGAGGGCAACATTAGGTCTGCTAGGACTTGTGGCTTCCCGGGAGGGAAACATTCTGTCTCCTAGGACTTGTGGCTTTGCTTTTCATGGCTACAAAAGAAGCTCCACCTGGAGAATTCAGATCATTTTTGGAATGGGACTGACAGAGATTCAAGCAACAAATGGACACTATAAAAATGTATTATACATATTTTAATAAGGAATTATCTTGTTGTTGTTTAGTCGCCTAAACTAAGCAAAAACATTGTCTGAGCTCTGAATATTGCTAAAATAAACTACACATCTGAAACATTACTGAAACAACAAGAAAAAAATGAAAAACCAGAATGACATTTTTCCTACATGTGACTTCCTGAGTGGTGAGTGGATCACCAATGAGGTCTCCAAAACTTGCATGAACTGTTAAAGTGTATTCAGTGTTGGGAATCAAATCAACCAGCTGGATATCATTTACTGATGCTCCAAGACGCATCTGTGGAAGGAAAAAGCAAGGAAGATTAAAGAACTAGAAAGGAAAACAAAATTCTTGGGCAGTTACGTTTTTTAAAAGGTTTGCATGTCTTTTCGTGTATTTTACAACTTCCTGGCTGATGTAATTGTTCATATAATTATCCAGTTAATGTGTTTTATTTGATTAAATGTGCCAAAAAACTGCCTTGATGCTTGTGTACATGGAGCTAAATTGAGTGCTCCCTTCCTCCCTCTTAAATTAGCTGTTACCTCTTTTTCTGTTGCTGGCACTGTGGCATTGACGGGTTCATACAACAACACATAGCCACTAGCTCCACTGACAGGTTCCCATCGCACTCGCATTGTGGTTGAGGTAATGTCATAAGCATTCAGGTTTCTAACTGTAGGGATTGCCACTGGAAAAACATAAACAATATTCAGTTCAGCTGTTCACATCTACATGCTTTATCACAATTGACAGTGAGATAAGAACTATTTTCTTTTAAAATAAACAAAAACCATAGAGGCATTTATATGTTCGGCATTTCCTCCTGTCTTCTCCATCTTTATGCCACCTATTCTAGGTAAAACTTTGTTAGATGTTTATTTTTGATATTATCTTGTAGTTTTATGAACTGTCATGTATCTTAATCAAGCTGGAACTTTCACTTACAAGTTGTTTCTGTGCCCTTTAGAGGTTCACTGTTGGTTCCTTCAACAACAGAAAATACATTCACAACATACTCTGTTTCAGGCTTGAGGCCAGTCAGAACAGTAGTAGTCTCTGATCGACTGACAAAGACCTGCACAAAAATACAATGAGGTTTTAAAAGAATATACTGGCAACAGTTCAAAGAAACAAGTTCTGCAAAGTCACCGTTTCAAAATTATTTTATGATCTGTTATGAAGAAGAAATTAGCTATTCAGAAAATAAAATGTCAAAATTGTGTTGGACTGACCTAAAAGCTTAAAATGAAAAGAACAAGATGAGGTCCACCCACGCCCATCCCACCCATAGAAATTAACAGAATTTTACTTCAGCACTGACAATGACTATTATAGTCATTCCTCCACATTTGTGGTTTTGGCTTTTGCTGATTTGATTAAAAATGCCCTTTCTATGAATCTCTAGGTTTTCCAGCATGATTCTTTTGTCAACTTCCCCCAGTCATGCTGGAGGACCTAGACATTTTCAAAGAGAACACTTCTTTAGGAATCTCTAGGTCAATGGTTCTCACCCTGGAGTCCCCAGGTGTTTTTGGCCTACAACTCCCAAAAATCTTAGCCAGTTTACCAGCTGTTAGGATTTCTGGGAGTTGTAGGCCAAAAAATCTGAGGGCCCCAGGCTGAGAACCACTGCTCTAGGTCCTCCAATGCATGTTGATGTTCAGCTTCCAGTGAAAATTAATTGTAGAATTGGGCTGGAGGACCTAGATCTTCCTAGAGAAGTGTTCTTTCAGTTACAAAGAAGTAGCAATTTCTTTTTTGTGTGTGATATTTCACACTTTCATTGGAATCTTTCATGCCCACAACCCCAGTGAATCTGGAGGCTGACTATATTTTAAAGAAGCGTATTTTAATCGCTCACTTTGAAAGTAATGTTTCTCTATAAGCTGATTCAAACTCATTTGGGGGGTTAATTTATGGTTATTTCTGAAAATGCATCAATATGGGGAGGGGAGTATTGTACAGCTCTAGAACAGGGATAAAATGCATCCCAAGAAAGCCATAGAAATGGTGGAAATGACTAAGCATAGCACACCTTAAATAACATTTTCCAATTAAAACAGCTCCACACAAGTTGTGTAGTCAATGATACCTCACAACTTTTCTTTTTTATTACAATTTTGCAGAATGTATAACTGTACATGCATACAATATTTTCATATAAGGTTCCTACAAGGGATGAGCAGCTTGAAGAGAATGAAAAATTACAGCAAACCACAGAAGCAAACAAAAATGATGCCAAGGGAACTTCAAAGATAGATTCAACATGAAACAACTGGGCAAGGATTTGTGAAACAAAAGTTCAACTCTGCCCCTACTGAAATCACAGGAGACAAAAGACTTTTTATCACATTATGGCTGCAATCCAACATCTCCTCGATGTAGCATAAATATGGGCATGTGGTAATATAGTGCACCAGCACCACACAACCCCAGATTAGAAACATTGTAGAATACTCATTAATGTTTTGGGTGCCAACATATATTACACAATGCATAACCACAATGTGCAGTTGCTGTATAGCAAGTCAGAGTTTACTGCTGTTAGCAGTATACCTATTGTGCTATGGCAAATAAATCACCCCACATTAATAACATAATGTCAGGCTGTATGTTAATTTGCCCATCAATATAAAAATGTATATATTGCCACCTAACTACTGTTTTATTAATAGCAATTATCACTGAATGGTAGGCCCTGGTCCAAACTGGGAGAGGAGTGGAAGTGTGAAGCCTGCAATGACACAATCATGATCTCTCAGCTCAGACCATGAATAATTAGAATTGCATTATAAGTCTGCAGTCCTCTGATTCCCCTGTTCACAGCTTCCCAAGCTGATGTGTATAAACCTGATAAATGAAGTAACACACAATTCATATGACTGGGCAGTATTCATCAAAGTATATCCTACAATAAAACTGGTTATGACTATTCCATTTTCCATAAGACTCTGTAGTTTTTATAGTCAGTAAATGAAGGCCACGTTTTTATGAAACAGTTGCAAAATGTATGAATCTAAATTATACAAGAAAAACATGGACAAAAAATAAAAACAAAACAAATCTGGGCTCCCAATTCTGACCTCTTGTGGCGTCCCTCCAGCAGCAGGATAATACTCAACCCTGTACCTATCAACACTCTCTGCCGGTGCAGTCCAAGAAACTCTGAAGGAACGAGGGGTCACCTCTGAGGTCACTAGATTAGTGGGTGGTAGGGCCAAATCACCTGCCATGAGAAGATCCGAGAGGAGGAAAGGGTTAGAGAGTCTTAATAATAAGATTTCCCAAGGACAGAAATAGAAGCCAAGTACATCTTTCGGTTTATTTACTAGCAATATAGTAATTGTTTTATTAAGCTGATAATTAATACATTTATTTAAATGATGAAGGAACACCCCCTTTCCTACAATGTTTATCATTCTTTGCTTACACTTAAATACTGAGTAAAAGTACTACCTGTGCTGAAATATATATATGATTCATACATTCCACAAACAACTTATATTGAAATGGTATGAATAATATAGTCAAATAAAGTTCTATTCTATACACAAGGGAGCAGGGAAATAAATATATTATAAGGTGAGTCTGAATAGCTGATCAACCTTACTTTGTCATTCCAAATTCTTATAAAACATAGCCACAGGTCTTGTTACCCTATAAACTCCTATAAAATAACTTCAAATAACATATCTATCTCTACAAAGACCCTTGTAACATGGCTGGTCTAAAGTACAGTCACTAAGAAGCCACAGCTAGTACCTACCTTCCCTGTCAAATATAAGGATGCACAATTATCACAAGTGAAGGCATGTTCCTATGAGCAGGAATTCAATTTGACTTTATGAAGTTAATATGCCATCAGTTGGCGAAATATAAATTATCCTAAAGTTGCAAACATTGCAAAATTGCAAAGATTTTTTTTCTTCCTGGTGAAGATTTTTTATTATATTCAGTTGTGTTGTAGGTCCAATGCAAAATAGCTACAACACCAGATCTTTGCTCACAAAGGTTCATTTACTCCCATTCTCATGCACCCAGAATCAAAAGGGGTATGTAAAAGGGAGCATGGGATTAAAGCATTGTTACAGTTTACATAGCGCAACATTTCTGATATTATCTGACAGGTGAAGAAAAGAGCTGGCAGTAACACCTATCAAATAGTGGCAAAATACTCTGATAGACTAAAGCATTCAATATGTAGTATTTCTCCAGATGGTATGCTTGCAAAAAAACTGTTTATAATAAAAGACCCTATGTTTATAAATTTTTTTAAAAAAAACTATGGTGTGTGTGTGTCAGAAGAACAACCCAGATGTCTTGCACAGCTGTATTCAACTCCAACAACTGTGCTTGGGAAAGTTACAAGTGAATAATTTAAGAAAAAATAAGCACGTTAAACAAGACTAAATTGCTTTAAACATGATTTTTAAAAGCTGGATATAAAACTGAAAAGGGAAACATACCTGGGCCTTTGACACTATTGCACAAATTAACAGTGAGGTCATCAACAATATTAACAAGGAGAGTGAAATCTCCAACATTGTATGCGTGGGTTTCATCTGGATCTGATGCAATCTGTTTTAACTCATTCTCATCTGCATTCTTGATACCTTAAAAAGATCACAAAATGAAACATTTTAAACAACATTGAAGTATTTTCCAGATTATGTTATAATTCTTGTAAAGTGGAATGAACTATTTGTCTCATCTTAAATATTTACTACCTGTCCAGATGATACTCACCAACAGCATAAAGCTCTACTCCCAGATCCTTCAGTCTTTGTGAAGGAGCAACAATGTCATCTTGTGATTTGCCATCAGTAATCAGGACTCCAATTTTGCGAGCTCCGGGCCTCATGCCAGCTTCTGGTTTGAAATTATTTCTTAAAATGAAATTCAAAGCCATTCCTAAAATCACACACAAAGGGAATAATTATTTATTAGACATTGCTTCTGGCCTAGGAGTAAGACCTCTGAAAAGTAGCAGCCACATTTATTAGGGGACATGAAAGTTTTGTCCTATCTCTTCATTTCTATCTATATTAGTTTAGCTAACCTTGGAAACCAACTATTTTCTCAATTAAAAAGGTTTCCATACTGTTATTTGTTTTATAGCATTAAAATGCCATTAAAAGAGACTGATTCCTTAGAAGAGACAGAGAAAAATCAAGCGAACTTCCAAGCCAGGAACTATAAACTACTTGTTATAGTTATAGACGTGGAGCCCTGGGTATAGATATTCAATATGGGAAGAACTGAACACAACATTTGGACCTTAGGTTTAGCAAGGGAATGAAGGGTTTTGAAATGAGAGATAGAAAGACAGAAGAGCAAAAGCACCAAATCAGAGAAGACAATGAAGAAAAGAACTACAGCAGCCTTCTCTCATTTGCAGAAAAGCCTTCTACACTTCTTTTGCTATCCAACAATTCCAGAGCGTGCGAATCATAGACACTGGACCTACAGCTGCATCCCAGCTGTGCAGCCAGACTGTGTAACCAGAAACAGATGTAAGACACTAATCATTGCCCTGTGGATCATTTAATTTCACTGGACTCTGCCCCTGCTTATTTTGTGGCATAGGGATTTGCCTTAAATTATATACCCATCTGAGCTGTTTTCAAGCTTCTTACCCGACGTTCCTGGTTTTTACTACATAAATCACTGTTTTTACACATCAATTTGGTTTAGGTGATGTCTGAGTTTTCTCTCACTATTTTTCAGTAAATTTTCAGAATAATTGAACATTATTTCATGAACCTGCTTTTCTTCCCCTTGAACATCCCACTTTCACCTGTTCACCCAAGAGGTTTCAGCAAAAAAAAAAAAAAAGGAGGACAGGTGATAGATGGCAGTAGCTGGTGGTTTTATGTCAACAATACAGCAAATCCAGTCTTAATTTTAGTCTGAACTTTAAAGGCATGGGCACTTTCCAAGATATCTAGCCCTACTCTCAAAATATGTTCAGCACCTTGGATAGCTCCTTTAAAAGCCAGGCTAAGCCCCAATGCAGATTCATCACTCCAATTATGCAGTAGCCTGCTGATAGGGGAAAGGTGGGCTACACCTGAAGAAGATCAGATAATTTATTTAACTCAGAGAAGTTCACCCCTACATTGTTTAATAGAATTCTTCCTGTATGTTGGTCCTAGGGAGCACTAAATGCTTCTTTTGTATATCTGCATGCCAACCAATTTTAACTAGGGCATATAGTTCTTCACATTTACATACACACCGACTTTTTCATATCCACATTACAAATTCTTATTGTTTTGTAGCAAGTTCCGCTAACGAGTGTACTGAATAAGTCAGGCATTCCCTGCTGTGTCAGCCTTAGATTTGTATTGAGTCACAGGGACTCCTCCCCACATTCTCATTGGTTTTTATACATCATCCAGTTCTATATTGTTTGTTATCAGTATAATTGATAGCTTGGAGGTTTTTACTTTCATCCTTCTATCAGAGAAGGATGCACTTCAATAGAGAATTCTGTTAACCATAAAATATATGGCCAGAATTCTGAAGATCCTTGTGTTATTTCTGTGCCACAGCCTTTTCTGGCTGGTGGTGTGTTGGAAACATAATCCACTCATGCATTGAACATAGATCCTTCTTCAGAGTTGCTGATGCTCAGTATAGTAGGTTTTGGATGGTTAGTCCAAGAGACACTACTTAGTACTACACACATAATGCATACATCCCTGCGTAGCTCATGTAGAATTCTGGCCTATAATCTCAATAATCCAAAATGTACTAGGTTCAAATGTAAAGTACAAGCAAAACACTTTGCTTAGCAAATAAAAGACAATTTGGTAGCTTTCTGACTCACTTAATATTGTGAGTAACTTTTTCCAATGTTGTTCATTTACACAACATGCGTACCTGTTAAAGTGTTGCCTCCTTTGTATGGCAAGTTGGCCACAGCATCCATTAAACTTTGCTTGGTTTTGTGTGAATTGAGCTGCCATTCTGTTCTAGGGTCTCCACTATACTGTGCAAGACCTGGGGGTAGAGTGGGAAGGGTAGAATATCACTTAATGACAAAATATTTTGAAGTAAGTTACAATTTCCCAAATATCTTCAAAGACTTACCAATCTGTACTTTGTCAGGACCAATATCAAACACTTCAACAATGCGAGCGATGAAGCTGCGGACTGTTTTAAAATTTGGACGACCAATACTCCACGAGCCATCCACAAGCAAGACAATATCTGCTTCGGCTCTAGTCTTACATTCCAAGCCTGCCACAGCAATCAGAATTAAAATGTGTTAGTTACAACAAAGGAACAGATTTTCTCCCCTCCTATCTTTTATTACTATATTCCCTATACTGGCTTTAATCAAAGCTATTTTGATGGGCCACAACATCCTACCCTTGCTTACACATCCTTTTATTTTATTTTTTTGTAAAGAAGGATATGCAACATTTTTTCAAGTGGATGTCTGGACATTTCTGGCTTTTGGTATGTGCTGTTGCTGTTTTGCCAATTATATATTTGTTGCAATCCTTGTAGCTCCCAGGAGTCCCAAAGAGAGAAAATTGGCCCCTGGGACCAAGGCAGTTGTCCATCCCTGGTCTAATGGCTTTCCTTTGTTTGGTTCTAAATACAGTGAGAATCACTATCATATGGAAAATTATAAAAAAGTAAGCTTAAATTAGGTAGCTAATGACTGCTCCATATCTTCATTACATACACATTTAAAATACTTATGATGCAATACTTAAGCACTTTTAAAATATGGCAATTGTTTAGATAGTACCTCTAGAAATCAAAGATGTGAATACATGGAAATAAATAGTATCATAAAATGTACTTTGGAATACAATCAACTAATGCAGATGGTGCAGAAGTTTGTACATTTAAATGTACAAGACAAAGAGCACAACATAAATAAGATACAGAAATACACATAAACACACAAAAGAATTGGAAGTGACAAAACAAACATTTATATGGAGTTTTAAATGTTTCAGAGAACTGAAAAATGTTGAGGTCCGTCCATTTATGGCATAGAAAGGATCATTTCGTTTCCCACATGCTGGAAATCAAGAAGTATTTAGATAAGGAGAAAGAAAAAGTGTTAAAATGATCCTTTCAGCAACCACTTGAATGCAGGGAAAGTCTTCTTCTTCTTTTTTGAAGATTGTACTACCAGCCGCATAATTTTCTGGCTCCATGCCATCATAGCTTCTATTCTTTACATGGAAGAAATTCCATTGAGTAAAATCAGGCATACTCATCAGAGTTGAGAGTTTAAGAGTTCCTCTATCTTCCACATAACTGAGCCAATACTGTAGATTCATGAACAGAACTAGTCCAGGTACCTGAGAATTTAAAAGCATGAGGCTCTTTTGCATAGAAAATACAATACTGGTCTTTAATAAACAGATATCAGTCATGAAATAGGTCCATGCACTGTTTGGAACTGAATACCCTCATGCAGAATGGGGAAGTATTTGCCCATGTCCAGGCTTGAGATTCACCAACAGCAGGATGCACGGCCGGGAAAGCCCTGAAGCACATGCAAGAAAATGGATGTGGTCATTTGGACAATGGCCTTAATTTGAACAGATAGAAATGGCCCGTGCCAACAACACTTTTGGGATTTTTTAATATTTTAATATCTCATTTGAGAATCTTGGCAGGTTAACTTCATGTTTTTAAATATAGACATTAATACTTTGCAGTGTATAGATTTTACTACCTTTTTTCCACATGAGTTGCCAACTTGCCTCCTTTTTTAAAGAAAAGTAGGTTAAGTTGTAAGAAATAACTCTGTAGAAATAAATAGCAATTGCAGTAGCATAATCAAAAAAGAAAAGAGTATTGCGGAAACTTTAAGACTAGCTGATTAACTTTGGCATGAGTTTTCATGAATTATAATCCACTTCCTAAGACGTAATATAATCTTCAGGTGTGATATAAACATGAAACATGATACAACCAAAGTTAACCACTTTTAGGCTGAATTTCTATTGAATAACCTAAACTTAGTGGGCCTTATTTTGGAGTACAAATGTACAGGATTACACTGTTAAAACACAGTTATTTCAGTTACAAATCATTCACATGAAGTGGGCAGGAGAAAGAAGAAATGTTAAAAGTATTAAAAACTACAGGGTCTTTGTGAAAAGGTCTCTTAACTATATAACAATCCCTGAAAGTAAATAACAATATCCATTAAGCATATATAAACTGTTCTTTCTACCAGTTTTGAGTGAGAAATATATATTTCTAAGGCACATAGACAAGAACTAAAGTCAAAAATATTTACCTGTAGATAAAATTGGCACCACAGTGGCATCTGAAAGGGTGGTCATTTCTTCTCCTATCAATGGCATACTTTCGCCTCCTTCAAACACTCCAAAAACATTCACTTTATAGGAAGTACCTGCCCTGCATAATTAAAGTGCATACATAAATCAAAATGGACGATGTCACCTTTGTGAATTCTTTGGCTGGATAATGTCCAAAGAAAAAAAATACTGAAATGGAAGAAAACTGTGATCAGCAATACCTGAGCTCCTCCAATACAACTGTATTGTCATATGGACCAACAACTAATTCTCCAAGGCGTCTGTCCTCTCCCATTGGGTGAAAAGTTACTTTGTAACCTTTGACTTCCCCTGGGGCTGGTTCCCAGGTGACACGAAAGCTTGACATTGTAGAATCAGATGTCTTCAAATTTCTAGGTGGTTTAAATGGGGAAGCTACAATAGTCAAGCAATACACAATGAATTAAATGCTTGCTTTAATGAATATACAAGACCTTGTTTGGGGTTGTTGTTGTTGTTGTTTTCAATTATCCCATAAGACAAATACATTTAATGAACACATTTTGATTTTACAAAATTGTACTACAGGAAAAACTAAACTATCCCTTCCCAAGTATCTTTGGGTCTTTCATACCATCTCCCAGCAGGGGCTCGGGGCGGCTACACGGGACACAGGCCCGAAGATACAGAACAAGTAGATCAGTTAAAATATATTACAATAAAAGCACAGTTAAAACAGCATTTATACAAAACAGTTACTTTAAACAAAACAATACATTAAACCATAAAACTCAGTTAACATAAATCAGTTAAAAATAAAGTAGGATAAAATGGACCACCAGGTTGGTGGAGGGAATGGCATGGAGGGGCCACTTAAACTAAGGTGCAATAATACAGTTCTAAAGTGCTTTGGGGCCAAAGGACAAAGTGTAAACATTTCTAGACCGAAGGGGTGGGAGACGGCTGGCCGATTTGTTATGAGAAGAGGGACCTGTGCGAAAGATGGTGTATTAATCTGACTTTTGGTCATGGGGACTCAGTTATTCAAATGTGCAGCAAAAAAAGCCAAGTTTTAAGCTGCTTTTTAAAAGAAGCAAGGGTGGGGGCCTGCCTGATCTCCCCCGGGAGGGAGTTCCAGATCGGGGGGGGGGGACTACTGAGAAGGCCCGCTCCCTTGTCCCTATTTATTTATTTATTTATTTACAGCATTTATATTCTGCCCTTCTCACCCTGAAGGGGACTCAGGGCGGATCACATTACACATATAGGCAAACATTCAGTGCCTTTTAACATAGAACAAAGACAAACAAACATAGGCTCCGAGCGGGGCTCGAACTCATGACCTCCTGGTCAGAATGATTCATTGCAGTTAATTGCACTGGCTTGCTCTCCTGCCTGCGCCACAGCCCGGGCCCCTACCAACCGAGCCAGCGATGGTGGCGGGAGCGAGAGAAGGGCCTCTCCGGATGAACGAAGAGATTGTGCAGGTTCATAGGGGGAAATACGGTCACGAAGGTAGGCGGGTCCCAAACAGTTTAGGGTTTTATACTTGAGAACCCCTGCAGCTGGATTTGGAATCTTAAAAAAGCCATTGCAGATCATTCGCAAATATCTCACCAGCAAACTGCTACCAGATAGTTGAGACAGATCTGCATTATCAGTGCTAATGCATCTAGAAGTAAACAATATTTTAATAAAAAGTAACAAAAGCAACTTTGTTAAATGTAAAACTATGGAAATAATACTAATTAAAATGATTGATTGCATTCATGAAATACATTCACAGTGAAGAGAGATTTCTTCCCCCTTCCCTCCCCTCAATTAGCATAGGAAACCAGGACAATTATAATACCACCAACTGCTATTACTTTGAATGATCACTGCTACTATATATCCACATGACTTTCTCTTTCTGGGAATTAAATGTAACACATGTGTACGTTTGACAAATGAGATGATGATCAAAAAACATTTTGCCTGCTCAACTCTTAAATCCATCAAAACTTCTTATTTCCACTCTTGGAAATCTATTCTTTTGTCCTCACTTTTCAAAACATATTCACTGATCACGGCTATAGAAACACAAAAAGAACCAGAGAGGCAGCTTCTAATGCAAGACTATGGACATTTGTTTCTCCAGATGTTTTAGACTCTCACCATTGGCCCACCCAGATGGTGTTGATGAGCTTATCTGGGCTGCCAAATATTTCACAGCCCCTGCTCTTAGGCATCAAGACCCAAACTTTTTACAACACCTTAAGACTCGTCAACACCAATTAGCACAATTATCAGCAAACAGTGCAGCCAATGCAGGCTAAAGAGCACTGGAATAACAACGCTACTGCTTTGGAATGCTGTATTTTCTCTCCTGAGCCAACTCTTGTTTCTAGTTTGAATGCAATCCCATGAGTAGTTTGTTGTTTTTAGTTAAAAAGACAGCAGTCTACTGTCAAAGAACAAAAGTCAAGGATTTGGGTTGGGACTGGACCGAAAACAGACTTTCCTTTTAAATGCTACAAAGAGAAAATATTTTCAGGGTGACACAGCTGAACAAGAATGGGAACTCTTTTCAGATAGCAAGACAACATTATAACACCCTAATAAAGTGATTACTCCTGTAACAGGATCACTCACATCAGTTAGTCAATTCAGATCCTCTGAAGAAACAGCATCAACCACTATTTGCTCAATTTGTAACAATGCACAACTGACTTACATGGGAATGATGAAATACTCACATCACCTTTGATATCCTGGGTATCATAGGCAAAGGCCAATCAAATAAATTGGCTTTTAAAATACAACTGTGAGAGAGTTGAAAGTATGTATTTTACTTTGTTGAAATGCTTTTTAAATTTATGGAAACTGCATGTTTGAAGCAGAATTAAAAACTTCCCCATTAGCCCTGTAGTATGTTAAGGATTGTTAATGGGGGTTTGATTCAAAACTCCTTTGTTCTTTATCCTTTATACATGATCTTTGGCTGGATCCTGACTGAGATAGTGTGATGACTCATGGGCCTTGTAGTCCTGTTCCTAGTACTATTGTGGCAGATGAAGAGGAAAACATGGGATTTTCGCCGGTTCAGCAAGAGCCGGAGCCTCTTCACCTGCAGGATGTTGATGTTTGTCCACAAGAATTCAGCCAAACAGGCCTTGGGCAGAACTCCCCCCCCGTTTTCCAGGAGGGAAAATTATTCTAAAGATAGGGGAGCCAGGGAGGCTAATCGCAGAAGCCTGAGAATCACTGCCAAACAAATGGCTGATTAGGTCTGCTTCCCTTGGGAAATTCTAAGGAGTCATGCATCTGGACAGAGTTGGGTTTCGCTTCTCGTTCTCTAGGGAAAGAGTTCTGTTGGCGGGAAAACGAGACCCAATATAGGTGTTTGGCGCGAGGATTTCTTTGTGGAGTCAATTGATCAGCTTGAGGAGAGAGATCGTGTGTGGACTTCGTAATCCCAGTTCCTTGCTTCCCGGATCAAGCTTCAAGCCTAGCCTTGTCTCACGTTTTACCACGGACTCTGTTTCATGCTTCATGTTCGTCTTGCCTTCAGTCAAGGATCTAGTCGAGAATCAAGTTTATTTCCAGCCTTGTTGTCAAGCTTCATTGGACTTTAAAGACTCTGTTATTTCCCCACACTATTGCTTGGCAAAGTGTGTGTTTCGGTCAAGTGGATTTAAACTTTGAACTCTAATATCTTATATTGGACAATACATTTCTGGACTATAATTGACCTTATCTGAAAGGTCTGCTTCTGAACTATATTCTTCACTTGTTTTTATTGATTTTATATATTTCTTTAATAAAGATATTAGATAGAGACTGGCCTCTGTGTAAGGTTATTGGTGCTCTGCAGCCAGGATCCTGACAGATACTAGTTCTTTAAAAAAAAATCAAAAGACTCTAGTGACTGGTCCCTATAACTGAAAATGTTTGCTGCTGGGTTCAAGATTCAGCACCACTACAATCTCACACTATACTCCTGCAAATCCATTAGCCTAATTCCTAGTTGCCATCCAAACAGCAGCTTCACATACGTTTGGCTTTGTGAGTTAACACTAAATGAACTGTATGGGATACATGCCTTTTCAAAGCTGACTGGAAATTGGTCCTACATAATTTCTACCTTTGTTTTGTGTGAACTGTGCCAATCCTACATTCTATCATTGTGGATTAATTGAAGAATGCCACAGGATTTTGCACAGTTATGTAGCTTGCAGATGACCCAGTGACACATACAATACCTGGCAAACCCCACCTTGTCCTAACAGGGGTGGGAGAAATGCCACTTCATGCAGTAAGTAGAAGGCATATTTTAAGTTGAAATAGAACATTAGAATCCTTTTAAAGAAAACACATATTGATTGATAATACTAACAGCCGTTGACTTTGGCGGCTTAACTAACTCTTGAACATGTTGAAGACTACAATTTAAAAGATCTGTACTCAATTATTTGGGGTGACCAATTGATACCTGTTGTTCCTTCGCCTTGTCTGTGTTTTCCTTCACCAGTCTTATACATTGGGATGACGGAGATGTCATATGTAGTCAGAGGCTGGAGGCGCTTCAATACTGTTGTGGTGGATGAAGGTGGCACTTTTGTGACCATTTGCCTTCCTCCTCTGCGAGGTCGGTAAACTACACGATAGCTGATAACTCTTCCAGGAGCAGCTTGCCAAGAAACTCTCATTGAGGTCTCTTTTTCATCATCCACTCTCAGAGTCCTCGCGCTTGGTGAGACTTTTCAGTATAAAATAAAAGCGGAAGCAAAGATATTTTTGAAATGTACTTGATCATATAGAATATTCATCAAAATATGGCTGTAAACAAGTGGTTCTGAGGCTAATATATTGTAATACCTCAATAATTTTGTATATATCTGTATACACAATTTATTTTCATCTTGGAGAGTGGTTTTAAATCAATTCTTGGAATTTAAATGAGAAACAAGCATCTGTTCTTGGGGACTCTCATATTTCCTCCCAGATTTGAATTTATTGAGGTTTATTCTATCTCATCAAGTGAATTATGGTAAATAGCCTTTTAAAAATCACTGTTCAAAAATTTGTGGCACATTCACTTAGTATTTTGAGAATGCAATCCCCCCCCCCTTTTTTTTTTTTACTTTGCTCTGGAAAGAAAACGTTTTCACCGTTTCTCATGTTAACAGACTTTCGTTCATGCTAATGCTGCAACAATGGTTTTCTCTTAACATGTTAAACAAACATTGTCAGGTTCACACAGAGAACAGTGTTCTTCCAGATCTTTGAAAACTTCACTTTTATTCCACATAGAACATTGCTTCCTGAAGGATCATTCAAAACAATGAAAGAAGTCATAGCAAATGGCTGTGTTGATTATCTTAGTGCTTAGGTCAGTGGGATTCTGCTGCTGGACCATCCAACAATAAAGCGATGCAGTAAAACTGACCTGAACATGACCTTACTTATGACTATTTCTTGAAATATGGTTTACAGTTTTCATAGTGTAGGACATCACAACTTTAATTCATTAATCTGAGACAAAAATAGGGAAGGAAAGAATATTCAGAAATCTTCAGGAAATGATTGAAATGTGTTTCTTAAGTTTTAGAAAGTCGTGATGAGTACAGTCTTGAACTAACAAGAGCCTTGGTAGTTTGAGATCTATGCCCCTTCCACACAGCTGAATAAAATCCCACATTATCTGCTCTGAACTGGAATATATGTCAGTTTGGATGCAGATAACTCAGTTCAAAGCAGATATTGTGGAATTTTCTGCCTTGATATTCTGGGATATAGGCTTTGTGGAAGGGTCCAAAGTGAAAAATTAACTTTTTCTACTTCTGTTATAAGTTAGTTATAATTATTTTGGTTGACTGTTCTGTTAACTGACTTGACCTGTCTGGATGAAAGAGTACATTTTTAAAGTAATAAAAAGCTAGACTTCGAGTAATCTGTTAGCAATAATTCCCTATTTTACCTACCTTCTGTTGTCGCTTCTCCCTCCAAAGGAGCTCCTTCTCCACTTCTGTAAGAAGCCAAGACTGAAATCTTATACCTAGTCTCAGGCTGAAGGTTTTCTAGTACAGTATTTATTATATTTCCAGGAACTGTGGTCTCTCCAGAGTCATCACCATAAAGTGACTTCCATACAATTCTGTAACGATTAACTGATCCTGGAGCTGCTGTCCATGACACACCAACTGTGGTATCAGTTATATCTCTAGTAACCAAGTCACGAGGAGAACCACGTTCTACAAGACAAGGAAGAATAAACATAAATAGTGACATTTTTAAAAAAACTTCCATATTTAAAGAATGCATTCATCATTTGAGATGCCTAGTTCTAGCTATCTAAAAATAAACACATGCTTTTTCATATATTGCTACAGTAATACTCCCATAACTGCAGAATCCATTTCTGGAGTGTCATTTACTCACATTGAAGAGGGAGGGGGGCTCTCTAGGAATCTGCTAGGCCCTCCAAGTGATCCCATGGTATACTTCCTGCAGAAGTTACCACAAATTTGCACTGGAGGACCCAGCATATTTCTAGAGAAAATGTCTCTCTAGAAAGGTCTGCATTTTCCAATGCAACTGTATGGTATGTTGAGATTAAAATGATTTAATTTAATGGTGTTTGGTAATATCCACTGTTTCTTGAAATTGTAGTCTGACCAGGAACATATCCCCTGTGGATATGTGAGCCATACTATACCTAATATAACTGAACCTTCTACTATCCCAAAGTCCACTTAAGGTAAATTTCTCATCTTGAAAAGGCTTTTCTTGAAACACAAAGTTGTAAAATCTAGTGGCAGTCACAGACATAGATACCAGTACACAATAGCTTGGAAATATCTTGATACTTTTGTCTCTGGACAGTAGATTCTCAAATCATGGTATATAGAAACAGCAGATAGGCCTTGTCTACAGAAAGCTAAAACCATTTCAATGTTGCAATGTTACAAGTCACCATGTCCTCTAAGCCATTGGGAATCATGACAATGGAACTTAGATGTAAATATGGTATTGAAATGAATAGTTACAATCATAAACATAGAAAATTGGCCACTCCAGCAAGGTGCACCAGTCTTCAGAATGAGATCCTGAAATTGCTTGGATCTAATGTATCCTGGAATTGCCCTACAACAGGAAGTAATACAGTTTTTCTAGAATAAAAAAAATCCAAAGCCTATAGATACTATTGTTTAAACTTTGCTAGTAAGGCGTTTGGCATAAGCACATCAGAACCAAAGTGCAATATCATTTTATTTGGCATGAGAATGCATGTTTTTCATACACCTCTCTCTCTCTGACCTGTTTGTGTAAAACATTATAAAGCAGATGTTTGTAAAAATACAGATGAACATTTATAATAAAGTTAATAGGCTTATATATAATAAATGTTAAATTTTGTCCCTAATGCCTTAGCTGAAAGTGTCTACGTTAATCCACGAAAATGCCATTGAAAGAGCAGCTATGTTGAAGTTAAATAAAAGTTTAGACCTGAAACTCAGCCTCAAGAGAACAAATTTCCTGGAGAACAGCAAGGTGCTGGATTTCAAAGGTAACTTACACCAGTATTTATTTTCATTCTTTGGTACAACTACTCTTAAAATATGGCATCTTCATTCAACTAAAAAAATGAATACAATCCAAATGGAAAAAATATGGAAAGTTGTCTTGATAGAATGTGCAGATTTCTCATAATAAAAGGGTTTTCTTTCCATATTTAATATAATATAAACATACATATCACTTTACATTGGCTACTTTACCTCAAACCTCTGCCACATCATGACCTCAGTATTAAACTATCTGCAGATACAGTACATTTTCAGCAATTATTTCTGGCAGACTGTAGCTAATAATATATGCTGGAAACATTTAAAAGGATAATAATTATATTTTAAAAGCAATGATCACTTAATCAAAGCTCAGTTCTGCAAGATAACAGATGAAACTAATTTATTTGCAATAAAGTATAATTCATCTGAATCACTTTTTTAAAAGTGAAGAGGTGGAACCATTGATGCTGTGAGGCATTAAGTGGACTATAGCTTCATTGCATAAAATAGTATTTTGAATTTCCAAGCAACATACAAAATCTATGTGGAAAGTACTGGACTGATATAGCTATGAACTGCTAATGAGACATTGTTCATACTAAGAAGACATATACTTCTCCACAAGGCAGATAATCCATTACCTAAATAACACACTGAGGCAGTTCCAGACAGCAGTTTAATGCAAGTCCAATTGGGTTTTAAAAACTCAATTGGATTCTCATTGAAGTCCACACATGCCCCAGAAAGCTCATGCTTTTCTGGGGTAGGTGTTCAGATGCTTTGCCGGAATGTCCGGTGGGGCACCAGGACACAAAACAAAACCTCAATGCCTTTAAAAAGGAAAATAACTTACCCAGCAGCCATTCCCCCTTTTGTAGAGCTCTCCTGGTATGTAGAAATGGAGCACCGGGAGAAGGGGAAGGAGGAAAATCGCTACTGGCCCTCCCTTTCTCCTACTATGTCATTTCTATGTGCCAGGAGAGCGCCAGAGAAAGGGGAATGGCGGCCAAGTAAGTTTTCTATTTTTAGGGCTTTTCTGGGGAAGGGGGGTTGGGAAGGGCATTAATGCCTTCTCGGATATTCCGGGCTCAAGGAGCTGTGCGGCTGTACGCATGCCCCCTAAGAAGGCCTAGGGTCTTTCCAGCTGACAAATTACTTGTGAATTAAGCAGGGTTATCTTGTTTTGTCCCGGAAGCTTTCTTTTTTACATGGGGCGTCATTTGGATGCCCCACGTGAAAATGTGGGAGGGTGCACATTTTGAGTACTTTCTGTATGTGCCCTGATTGGCAAACATATTTAACATGGAAATGTCCTCCTGAACTCTATGTAAATATCATAGAGACAAAGGTATTGGCTGTATTGTGCAAGAATTCTGTACAAATTCATTAGCAATTTTTTCTTCATAATGCTTTTTAGAAATAGGTCAAAATAATCAAAAGAATACAAAATGTTTCAATCCTTCGCATTAGTGGACCAAAGAAATGTCAGATTCACCATGGGACTGAGTCAGTAGCCCACTACAGATTTATCCAGAACAAGGTGCTTCTAGCTTATGAAAGGATGAAAGCCCACAGGAGCATATTGTACTGACTTTGAAGCAGTTCCATCATCTCTGTTAGTTTATATGTGCAGACAATCAAATATGTCTCTCCTTTAAATGTTCCTATCTTTAGAGGGAAAATTGGCAAGGGTGATAAATAGGGCTTTCTCAATCATAGAACTGATAATACATCACTTATCATGGTTTTCTAAGTTTTCTCATTTGTGGTTTTTGGGCAAGGAGGCAAAAAACTTTCTCATTTCAGAAAACTTTTTGTCCTACTGGCTAACATTGCTTTTATTTAGTTTGATGGATGTATAAGATAGTTTAACTTCTTAAATGTTTTTGCAGATGTTGTTATTACGTTCTTTTCGCCTTTTTTACTACATATTCCTCAAGAGCCTGTTTTTGCCAGACTATCAACAAGCACATTTTATTCATGTGTGTGTGTGTGTGTGTGTGTGTGTATGAAATATATTAAATGGTGTCAGTAATATAACAAGTACCTCTTTCTACAACATAGCCAAAATGGCAAAACACTCTATTACTGTTAAGTGTAGATGTTAAATCGCTCCAGGAGTGACTGAGGCTCCATCATTTCAGTACTGGAAAGTATTCCTGTTCCATCCCTGCCAGAGCATAATGTGCTCTTAAGATATGGAAACCATTTGGGGTACTTTATTAAAAAGCCAAACTCTTTGCAGAGGTGAATGTTTCCAAAATTTTATTTCCATGTCTACTGTTTCCATCATATTGAGCCACAGACAATAACTTCATTTAAGTAGTTTTCCTATATGTCCCTGGCTCTTAACATCTTATTACCCAAAGAATCATGCTTGCTACTAAAACAAACATATGAGTCCAAATTTAGCTACAAATGTTCAATATAGCTAAAGTACTTCTTGAATGAGTCACAAACATCAATTTCCCTCATGGTAACTGCATACAACCTCAACATCTAAATCAGCTAAGTAGAAGCACTGTTTGATGGATGGCAGTATAACTCCAAACCAACCACAACAAATTCCACTGCTAAAATAATTAGGCTATACCCTGGGGAAAATAATGCATGTTATACCAATTCACAATTTCCTATACAAAAAAAATTGAATCAAAAACTTTCAACACTGTAAGTGGCATAACAAACATTGATTAAATAAAATCAATAGTAGTATGAATTAAACAAAATTCATAATGAAATAAAGTTAATAGAAAAGAAATAAAATGAATTTTGCAATTTTTGTGCATGAAGTCAATTATATAACCAAAAGACCTGGAGATTGGTAAAATGCTGAGGTGGATGTTGTTGCCATCCTGTATCTCTCCATGTTACTGCCTATAATACTTACATATAGCATTTATATAGAAAGTAAAAGGCTACTCCTGTACTTCAAATATATGATAGGAATTTGGGGGGGGGGGGGGTCATGTTTACTTATTAACCATGTTAAGACTGCCACTATGGTACTTATTTTTTTGCCTAGGACTAGAATCCACTGAGTATTTTTCTTTTTTCTTTTTTTCGTATCAGGAGCGACTTGAGAAACTGCAAGTTGCTTCTGTTTGAGAGAATTGGCCGTCTGCTAGGGCGGGGTCCAGGGGATGCCCAGATGTTTTACCATCCTGTGGGAGGCTTCTCTCATGTCCCTGAAGGGGAAGCTGGAGCTGACAGAAGGGAGCTCACCCCGATCCCCGGATCTGAACCACCGACCTTTCAGTCGGCAGTCCTGCCGACAGAAGGGTTTAACCCACTGTGCTACCGGGGACTTCTAGTATTATTCTGATATGCATCCAATCTCAGCTGTCCATGACCCCATCTAAATTGCCCTGAACTACATTATATGAGTCTATACTGACCATATAATTCAGTCTAAAACTGCATTTTATGATAGTGTAGACAGGGACCATGATTCCAGCTACTTGTCCAATGTAGTCTGTGGATAGCTCGGGTAACAGCAGGCCTAATAAGATGGACAAAATCTGCATAAGAATCATCACCATGAAGGATAGTCCGATTAAAATAATTCCTGACCTTTTTGTTACACTTGCTTCTTATATTTCTGCTTTCGGGTGCAGTGAATTAGAAATAGAAAATACAATCATGTTCTAAGGATAGGAGCACATGTACTGCCATAGTAACAACTTTTCATACCAACAGAACTACAGAATTACTACATATATAGCACAATCCTACAAGTTTGGTTAGAATTAGTCCTAGGCAGGTATATATAGAATTATATTCTTCCCTGGAAACCCATACAACAGTAGCAACCAAATCTTTAATCAGTGTGAGCAACTGAGAGCTGGCTTGATGTGAAAACGACTCCGTTACTATGCAATCTTTCAGAAATTATGTAATATGCCATTATGTTCCAAAAGCATTAATAAGATGCCAGTTATAGTTTTCTTCTGGAGTACATCATTTCCTCTATGTTTATTTGTTTTTTCCTTAAAAACATGGCATTCCCATAGAATGGACAAGTGACATGATTGTTTGATAATTGGCAAGCATCTTTTGAAAATGTCAGTATGAAAAAACTTGGACTATCATTTTAAATAATGCATGAGACAGCATTAAATCTCCCCCAAAGATACAAAGCTTCTTTGTATGGTGAAAGCACTTTGCAGCTTGAAACATATGCCTAAAGTTCCTATGTTACAGTAAAAACCCCAGTGTAATGAAATGTCATTTGCATTAGTACAGACTGAATCTGTAGGAGTTTTTGTATCCACAAGACATTTTAAATTTATCTATGGGAACACCAGAGCAACCCTATAGATGACATGGTTCTACTAATGGTGAAAAAAATATTAAACGTAAATATGCATCTCAGTTATATTTAGCTACACATTTAGCTACACATTTCATCTCTAGCACATTTTGTGCTAGAGATAATGTTTTAACTAGGAAAAAATGGTGGAGGAATGTACACTACTAGTCTTCAAACCCAGAGCTTCCTTAGAAATGTTACTTTGGACTACAAACTCCAAGCATACCTAATCAGAAATACGACAGTGGCTAGAAGTGGCTAGAAGCTTCTGAGTGGCTAGAAGCTTCTGAGAATTCAAACCTCTGCTAAAATCTTGCAAAGATTGCAATGTATGGGGGACAATTAAGAGGCCTTGGCCACAGTTACTAAGAAGAGAAACAATGCCTTTGGTAGTTAGCTGCATATTGAAAGTAAAGATGGACTGTATCAAGAAAGCTCACATTCAGGGTCAGAGAAATGACCATCAGAAAAGTGTTCTATGAAGTGGTCATGTATCCTTGAAGACAGAACCAATAAGCACATATGAAACGTCAAAGCAAATAAGGAGGCAAAGCTTCATGAATGGATAGATGATCATTTGCTTTATTAGCTTTTAAAAGCCCCACATGTATTGATTAAGAAGGCCAACTCTGTTAGTGGCCAAAACTCCTTGAGCTTTTTCAACCAAATATATCAAGTAACCACATATCACCACATGGAACTTTGTCTCCTAATTTGCTTTGGCCATGCGTTCCTAGCCTGAGGCTATAGGGGTGGTTCCAGATAGCTATTTATTAGGCTTGCTCAAATAATTCGTTTTCCCCGTTAACCGTTATTAATTCGTTATTTTCGTTTGTTTTGAAGCAATTTTGAAGCATTGGTTGTCCACACGTCTGGATATCGCGGTTTCGAATCGCGAGAGGCCGTTTTTCGTTATGTCGTCGTTTTTTTCGTTAGGAAAAAAAGGCTTTTGCAAATCACCCAAACTCCCACCATTCAGGCCCTTTCCTTTTGCCCCTCAGCAAAAGGGGCGTCACGGGCTCAGCCAATGGGAGGGGGCGAGGGGGAAGGAGGCCGAGGAGGAGGAGGAAGACGGAGGGGGGAAATGGCCGCCGCCGCCTCGCCTCAGCTCAGGCCTGATACTCAGAGGTTTTGACGTCTGTGCGAAGCTAGGCAAGTGGGGTTTATATATCTGTGGAAGGTCCAGGGTGGGAGAAAGAACTCTTGTCTGTGGGAGGCAAGTGTGAATGTTGCAATTGGTCACCTTGATTAGCATTGAATAGCCTTGCAGCTTCAAAGCCTGGCTGCTTCCTACCTGGGGGAATCCTTTGTTGGGAGGTATTATCTGGCCCTGATTGTTTCCTGTCTGGAATTCCCATTTTCTGGGTGTTGTTCTTTTACTGTCCTGATTTTAGCTTTTCTGTAGCTAAAAATGCATATAAAATTGATTCTATAGGGAGGATAAATGATTGGATTTCAACTCCTACAGCTTAGCTTTCTCTGCCAATAATGGTACCATATCAAACTAAACCTCCCAAGATTCTGTAGCAGTGAGCCATCTTGGATATTGTAAGGGATTATTATTATTATTATTATTATTATTATTATTATTATTATTAGACCTTGCTCCCAGGAAGGTGCCTTCGCTGTGGCTCCCAACTTATCTATCTATCTACCTTTCCACATATTCTCCACATTGTGTGTATGTGTATGTATATTATATATACATGAGCCCCGATGGCGAAGTGTGTTAAAGCACTGAGCTGCTGAACTTGCAGACCGAAAGGTCCCAGGTTCAAATCCCAGGAGCAGAGTGAGTGCCCGCTGTTAGCTCCAGCTTCTGCCAACCTAGCAGCTTGAAAACATGCCAATGTGAGTAGATCAATAGGTACCGCTCTGGCGGGAAGGTAATGGCACTCCATGTAGTCATGCCGGCCACATGACCTTGGAGGTGTCTATGGACAACACTGGCTCTTGGGCTTAGAAATGGAGATGAGCACCAACCCCCAGAGTCAGACATGACTGAACTTAACATCAAGGGATACCTTTACCTTTACCTATACACACACACACACACACACACACACATTATGCAGGGACTATATACACAGTATATATCACACACACACCAATTTAACAAAGTTTCAGCCACAAAAACAAAGTTTCTGAAGTAGAACAATGACTTTCACAGTAAAGACAACCCAATTTAACAGGAAATAAGACTTTCAAACCAGGAACAGATTTCTGCAACTATTAAAAAATGGTTTATTATAAAAGCTATGAAAATTCGCCAAAAATCAGAGGATAAGGGAAACGTTCCAAATTTTGGTGAGCTATCAGTGTTAAATGTGTTCTACCACTGTACCAAGTTGGAAGAAGATCACTCAAAAAATGAGGGTGGGAGAGTCCTGTAAAGTCCTCTCCCTCTGTGCTGTTTTTGGGAATTGCGCATGCGCGTCCGCCATTAACGAATTAATTTAGAAAATAACGAATTTTCGTTAATTTTGAATTTTTTGGGGGGCCAAATTCGGAAATACCATCAGAAACGAAAAGCTGCCCCCCTCTAGTTTTGAAACGAGTTTAGAATCAAATTTTTCGTGGATCGATCAAGCCTACTATTTATCCCAGGAACATTTGCATTAAAAAAGTGAATGTTCTCAGATCGTCATCCACACACACCCCAGAAAGCAAGTGCTTTCTGGGGTGGGTGTCCAGATGTGCTCCCAGATATCTCCAGGAGTACACCTGGACACTCAAATCCCCACCCTAAACCCCTCCCCAAACTCCTAATGGAGACCGGGTGAGTCAAGAAACTCACCTGGCCTCCATTAGAGTGGTGCCGGAAATCTCCTGGCACATAGGAATTACGTACCAGGAGAGTGGAGGGGGGGGGAGAGAAAAATCATTCTTTTAAAAGGATTTGGGGAGTTGGGGAGGGGTTTGGTGTCCTCACGATTTTCTGGGCTAATTTAGCCTGGAAACAATGGGACTACTGTCTGAACTGCCCCCTCAAAAGCCCAGAACTTTTGAGGGGGCAGTCCAGACAGCAGAAGTAGTGGGTTTATCCCGTGCCTTCCAAGAAGGCGCAGAATAAACCCACTAACAAATTAATTCACCACAAACCAGGGTTTTCTAGGATTTTCCTGGTTTGTGGCTGAAGAGAACTGAGGTGACAGGGATGGAATCCTTTTGATCCCACCGCTGCCCCCAATTGAAGAGAGCCCAATTTGTGGTACTCAACTCAGGCAGGGGAAATCTTTGTCTTTAAATCCCACTGCTGCCTCCAATTCAGGAGATGTGTGCACGTGTGAGAGGGAGGGATGGAGGATGTGTGAATGTATGACAGGGATGATTTAGTGGATAAGGAAGGATAACGGAACTGATTGGGTTTAAATGAGTAAAGATGGTAACTTATATAGGAAAGTACGGTAACTTATATAGATAGGTACGGTAACTGCCACCAACGTGAGGTAACAGGCTTACAGAGAGGCAAGGAGACTTATCTTTATGAACAATAACAAAATTCAAGTTTATTTTTGGTACATAAGCGTATGGTTTCAATCAGTAAACGTTCCGGATCTTAAGTTACAATGTAGTCTTTCTTGAATGGATATTTCTTAAATAACTTCTCTTCAACACAGTATACTAAACTCCCCTGGTCAGCTTATATTCCCAGCCTTTCCCCTGAGTGACCATAAGCTGCCGTCCTTAGCTGATTTCCCCAGCTCCTAATCTTTCCAAAACCTAACCGCAACTCTTCTTCTCAAACCCCTAACAGCCACTCCTTTTAAAACCCTCACAGCAACTGAACTTTTAAAAGGGAAAATGCTCCAACTGTCATCTTAGCCACGCCCCCTTTTTCCTCCAGAGAGAGGTTACGTTGCCATGGCAACCCGCTGAACACAGCTGGCTTCCATGTGAGACCTGTCTTCATCAATACATAACTCCCCTTTTTCCTTTTAATAAACAAATAAAATCATATCAATAATTCCCATTAACTCATAACATCCTTACACCTCCCCCCTAAGAAAGATTATTTTTGCCTTTTCTATGCCTAGAATGGGCAAAAATAATTAATAAATACATATATACATACACAACAGTATTCCTGAAATAAAACACAAAGTTAGATACAATACATAAATCATAAAATACAAACCTTCACTGTTGCATATACACATAACATGTCCATATCTTACCATACAGTCATGGCATTGTCACCATTCAACATACAAACCATAAACGTATTGGTCATCTTTCCCATTGTTAAGATTCACAACCTCAAATCAAAAGACATTTTAAAAATACATTTTCCATAAATCATATTTGTAACAGTTTAATTTTCATTCAGGGTTATTCCCCAAGTCTTTATTTATACACTGGACTAAACATCTTCCGATACTCAGTACATTTCATAGGGATCTTCTTCATGCCACCTGGCACAGTTCATCGATGTTTCCTTCTGCGGAGCATTCCAGAGGTTAACATGTTGTTGGGGATAATTACACTCGTCCTTCCCAGCAACACAATGAACTCTCTCTGTCCCAAAATGTTTTTTTGCGAAACTTCCAAGAGTCATTTAAGAAGTCCTGCGAAACATTGTCCAAACATTTTTGTAGAATCTTGAAAGTAAACTGCTGATAGTTAAAACTACCAATCCCCATCACGTCAGGGTCTTTACCACTCTCTCCATCGAAAAATAACCTCCGCTTGCTTCTTGGTTTGGCTGACACGTCATAGTAGCTCTTCTGTCTCTGCTGGGCTACAGCTAGATGTTCTTGTGCGATGTCTCTTGTCACTCTCATTGTTGACTGAAGATCGGTCAAATATTCAGCCACTGGAACTGTATCAGCTTCCCGTCCAAAGAACATATCAGATGAGATGACTTTGGCCCCTGCAAACTTCTGCTGAGCTTCATTGGACTCCACTACTGATATCTTGCTCTCTGTCTCTCTTCTGTTAATGGGTCTGTCACCAATAGGCCGGATGCTGGAGATGGCAATGTCTGCCTCCTCTTCCCCTTTGTCCATTTCCCACGAGGAGTTGTCTGTCTCCCACTGTGAGCTGAAGGCATCGCCTAATGAAAAAGGATTATCTTTGTACTTTGGTGGTCCAGATGTGAAGCTTCCAATGTCTTCAAAGAGATCTAGCTGGAACCGTGTGGACTTTGCAGCCACTGGGGTTTCTTGTTCTATCACTTGCATCTCAGAGAGGACAGAGTGAGAAATAGAGCTCCTGGACACCAAGCCCATGCCCAACCGCTCTGCCTGTTCCCACTTCTTCCCTTCCAGGTTTTGAAGTTTTTTCTCCTCCTTTTTCCGATCAACGTGTAGCTCTTGATACGTCAGTCTCATGGAGGCCACTAAGGCTTCATCTGCTTGCTTCTTGTACTCCGCAGCCTGTTGCTCCTTCAGTTTCTCAGCCACCTGCGCTTGCCTTTCAATTTCAGTGAAACTCTGACTATGTATTTCTGACCTTTCTTCTGATTCCACACTTTTGCTTTCTCTGTAAAACACACCATCTTTTGTGACAAATTTATTGGGTAGTTCTCCTGCTGATTCTAGTAAACTTTCAGCTTGCTTAAACAAAGGCTTCAGGGATTCATCTTCCTCCTGAGCTTGTTTAATTTCTTGCACTCCCCCTGTTTTACTAACAATTTCGATAATGGCGGAACTGGATTCTGGACCCTGTTCAGATTCTGGTTGAATAGGTAAGCACACTGCTTCCTGAATAGGGCTTCTGTTGTAATCTTCCTTCTCCTCACACAACTTTTTCCAGTTCTTAACTTGTCTAGCTAGGTCATTGCCGATTAAACATTCATGAGGGATATCTGAGCTAATTGCAAAGTCCCAGATCCCTTTCCATCCATTGTATTCAATTGGGAGAGATACTACCTCAGCTGGTACAGCTGGTCCCAAACCCTTTAGATTTATCTCAGAGGTGGGCTTTTGATATTTCTGAGGTACCGATTTTGGGTGGATAACACACACCTGGGATCCTGTATCCCTCCAACCTTGTTTTTGTTGGTTCACAATAGTGATAGGCTCAAAATAATCTTCAGAAAAATCATCGGATAAAATAAATAAACATTGTTTCTCCTTAGGGACAGTCTCAGTACTGCTTAGCAACTTAATATCACCATTAAGAGTATTTTCTTTGGGCTCTTTATTCATAAAGAAGGATGTTTTATCTCTTCTTAAAAGAGGACATTGGTATTTTAGATGATCAGACTTCCCACACTGATAGCACCTTGCTTTTACCTCAGGTTTGGTCTGATTAATTACCTCAGGCCTCCTGTAGGCGGTGTTTTCTATGGCAGGCGTCTTTTTGTATTGTGTGTGTGTTTGATAATTGTAAAATGGCGGTTTATTCTGCCTTCTCTCACTTACTCCCTCATCCTTCCTAAATCCTTCCCTCAGAGTGATTAATTGGTCTGTCATTGAAGCCGCTTCATTGGCAGTTGATGGCTTTCTGTCTTGAACTAACCACCGATAATCTGAGGGCACTAATTGAAACAGTTGTTCCAACTTAATTAATTCCCTCAGCTGTTGAAAATTTTCCACTTCTGAGGTTCTGAGCCAACTATCAAATAATTGGGCTTGTTTTGAGGCTACTTCTGAGAAGCTCTGGGCCTTTTCTTTCCTCAGGGATCTGAATTTTAAACGATAAAATTCAGGTGTGAGTTGCAATTTCTGTTGTACCTGTTTTTTAAAGAAGTTATAATCTCTGTGTGACTCTTCAGGTACATCACCATATATTTCTAACAATTTCCCACAAATTTGGGGTCTTAAATAAAGCATCCATTTTCCCTCATCAATTTCAAAATCTCTGCAGCACCTCTCAAAAGAAATCAAAAACTTTTCCACATCATCATCTTTATTAAACTTTGGGAATCTCTTCAGAAGTAGATCAGACGCTTCAGTCCTACCATTCCCTTCTTGGTTAATAATGTGTGGTTGAGACAGTGCCAATTTCTCTTTTTCCAATTCCAATCGTCTCAGTTCTATTTCCTTATCCTTCTCTAGCTGCATTATTTTCAATTCCTTCTCTTGTTCCCATCGTTTTTCCTCCCATTCTCTCTCTCTTTGCTTATCCTCCCTTTCTCTTTGCTTATCCTCCCTTTCTATTTCTCTTTGCTTATCCTCCCTTTCTCTTTCTCTTTGCTTATCCTCCAATTCTAATTTTCTCAATTCAATTTTATATTTAAGGGTTTCCCTTGTCTCAGGGGTTTGCTCAGAGTCCGAACTATCTCCTTGGTATTCACTAGCCTCTCCTGCTAATTTCTTTTGTAGTCTAGTAGCCATTTTCCTTAAATTTTACCTCACGATTTCTTACTATGCGGTCTCAAGGCACTTAGTTTGAGATGTTAAACGTATCCCGCCGCTTGGCACCAATTGAAGAGAACTGAGGTGACAGGGATGGAATCCTTTTGATCCCACCGCTGCCCCCAATTGAAGAGAGCCCAATTTGTGGTACTCAACTCAGGCAGGGGAAATCTTTGTCTTTAAATCCCACTGCTGCCTCCAATTCAGGAGATGTGTGCACGTGTGAGAGGGAGGGATGGAGGATGTGTGAATGTATGACAGGGATGATTTAGTGGATAAGGAAGGATAACGGAACTGATTGGGTTTAAATGAGTAAAGATGGTAACTTATATAGGAAAGTACGGTAACTTATATAGATAGGTACGGTAACTGCCACCAACGTGAGGTAACAGGCTTACAGAGAGGCAAGGAGACTTATCTTTATGAACAATAACAAAATTCAAGTTTATTTTTGGTACATAAGCGTATGGTTTCAATCAGTAAACGTTCCGGATCTTAAGTTACAATGTAGTCTTTCTTGAATGGATATTTCTTAAATAACTTCTCTTCAACACAGTATACTAAACTCCCCTGGTCAGCTTATATTCCCAGCCTTTCCCCTGAGTGACCATAAGCTGCCGTCCTTAGCTGATTTCCCCAGCTCCTAATCTTTCCAAAACCTAACCGCAACTCTTCTTCTCAAACCCCTAACAGCCACTCCTTTTAAAACCCTCACAGCAACTGAACTTTTAAAAGGGAAAATGCTCCAACTGTCATCTTAGCCACGCCCCCTTTTTCCTCCAGAGAGAGGTTACGTTGCCATGGCAACCCGCTGAACACAGCTGGCTTCCATGTGAGACCTGTCTTCATCAATACATAACTCCCCTTTTTCCTTTTAATAAACAAATAAAATCATATCAATAATTCCCATTAACTCATAACATCCTTACAGTGGCGAATTAATTTGTGTTTCTCTGGGACATTATCTAGACGGCCCCCTTTTTATTGAGGGAAGTCCTATGTTAAAGGGGCTGTCTAGATGGGCCCTAGGTAACACAGAATTAATAGCCCCATCACTATCAGAGACCAGAGATTTGGAGATACACCCAAAAGAGTTAGATAAAGAAGAGTGAAGAAGGCAAGAGGAGCTAGCAGAAAAGAAGAAATGATGCTGAAGAGATATGGAGGGGGCCTAAGAAGGGAGTCTGGAGAGGGATGGAATTGATCTCTGAAAAAAAGACAGTGACCACAAATCCCTTAGGAATTATGATTAAGGAAGCAGATTTCTGCCAACAAGCACTCAAAAAATCTAAAACTTATCTTTACAGTGGTAGATCCTCAAACTAATAAAAGTTTCCCTTCAGAAAGAAGTTCTCACTGAATCTAAATATCCAAAAGAAATGAAGAACAAGGACTGAATTTCAAAGATTTCAGTCCAGAAACTCATCCTATTTTATAAGTGTTCACAGGAGTGTAGGAAGAAAGAGAGAGAGATGAGTTCTGTGTTTCTCTGTAATAAGGCAAAACATCCAAATTTTCATATATAATATTTAACCTTTGTTGTTTAAATTCAGTCTCTCTTTCCATATGTGTGTGTGTATCCTTATTAGAGCACTGTTTAAATTCTTCCTTAGATGTGGATCAACCTTACACTTTACCTATATTATTTTAGCTACATTAAACTACACACGTGCCTAGATCATTAGCTGCACTGTCACAGAGAATTCCAGTAGTGTTTTCCAAGTTCAAAATCTGGTATATTTGCAAAACCAACTATTAAATGTAATTTTCCTTCTCCAAGTTCCATACTTCAAAACTTAATTGAGTTCCACTTCTTTGATCCGTTGTTCTGAAGCTATTGTGCACAACATATGTAGTATCTTCAAAACAGTGCTAAGATTATTCATATTATTAGGCAAAGATCTGTGGTCATGTTTCAAGAAACAGTTATGGAGCTGACAGTTGCACTACCTGCTAAACTCAGAAATAAAATTTATATCTCTTTCAAAATTGCAGAAAAAGAAAATTCTATATTTGTTTCAAATTAATCTTTTTAACAGACAGCAGCAGAGCTTGTCCCTGTAATTTGACATTTTGCTCTGAGGCAAACAAGCAAATTCTTGCCAAATCTGCTCTTACCACCTCCTCTTTATGGGAAAAACAGATTAGAAAAACAGTAGCTCACAGAAACATTTGATTGTTAGCCATCAACTGGGTTTCCACTTATTACAATTGCTGTGTTTATCATTGTGTCTTATTTCTAAAGTGTGACCTATACATTTGGCTCAGACTGTTTAAAAATATACATACACACAGTTGTGGTAAAGGAAGGAGAACCATGAGGTGAAATATTACTTTTTCTTTTAAGCTGGCAATGCTATGAAATACAATTGATCAAACACCACCAAAAGTAATGAAAAATAGTAGCCACCAAGAAGAAAACCAAGACAGTATTTATTACTGTTTCTATTTTATACTCAAAGAAAATGCAGCATTTCCCTTAGAAAATCACAGCACTGGTTAAACTAAGAGGTGGGTGTAAAGCAGAATGTGTTTTGCTATAGAGCATTGACCAATTTGTGGCAAACTTACTACAACAATACTTAACTTTTGTGGGTGCATGGACCCTTCTAGAAATTTGATAAAAGCTATAGATTTCCTTCCTAAAATGGTGATGATCACAGTTGTACAATGCATGACCATTTATGGTAGCATTCAGTGGAGTGTGGAATCAATTAATGCCATAAGAACATAATTTGATATTTTAAAAGACAAAAAAATGGTCACTCACAAAGACCATTTTCAAAGTAAAAGAAAGGAAAAGGTAAAAAAAATTTTTTGCTCAGTTCATAGTTCTGAAGCTCCTCCTGAGTCCCATGCAGGGGCGGCTGAGGCAATAGGCGAGATACGCATTTGCGTGTAGTGCCAATCCCCAAGGGGCGCTGTTGAAGTGCCCCCATTCAGCACTGAGAGAGAGGTGCGAGCCAGCAAAACACTCCCTCTCTCACACACACAAGCAAGCAGCAAAGGCTATTCCTCCCGTTTCCCTCCTTTGACTCCCTTGCACCGTGAAATGTGTGTGTGTGTCCCTCTCCCCCCCCCACCCCGGCCAAGGTCCGTGGGGTCCTAACGCCTGCCCTCTCCTCCTCTTATTCCCAGTTTTTTTTAACTAGCTTGGATACCTGGCAATTCCTGGGTTATTTGAAAGGGGGATTGTTTGTTTTTTGGAAGTTAGGGTAGGTAATATCATATGTTACACTATGTCTTAGGGGAAAAAACTCAGTCTTTTCTTTTGTTTTTTTATGAATGCACCCATGAGAAAATGTATAGATTCAGCCTGATTCCTCTTCCACACTGCTCCTATATCCCAGGATCTGATCCCAGATTATCTGCTTTCAACTGGATTATATGAGTCCACACTGCCATATAATCTGGGATAAAAAGATAATCTGGGATCAGATCTTGGGATATAGGCCAGTGTAGATCCAGCCTGAGGTCCCTTCCACATTGCTTTTATATCCCAGAATCTGATCCCAGATTATCTGCTCTGAACTGGATTATATTAATCCACGCTGCCAGATAATCTGAGATAAGATAATTTTGGATCAGATCCTGGGAATTTGGGGCAGTGTAGATCCAGCCTGAGGCCCCTTCCACACTGCTGCTATATCCCAGGATCTGATTCCAGATTATCTACTTTAAACTGGATTATATGAGTTTACACTGCCAGGTAATTCAGGATAAAATAATCTGGGATCAGATCCTGGGATATAGGGCAGTGTAGTTCCACACTGTCCCTATATCCCAGGATCTTATCCCAGATTATCTTCATATCCCAGATTATATGGCAGTGGAGACTCATGTAATCCAGTTTAAATCAGATCATCTGGAATCAGATCCTGGGACATAAGGCAGCATAGAAGGGGGCTGGAACAAATTGGAAGCCTGGAAGGGGAGGGAATTGCACCAATCACAGAGCCTTGATCCCTGTTTAAGAAGGTTGCTGGAGTTCTCAGGAGTTTGTAGGAAGCTGCATGTAAAGGATCAGCTTAGATTGGGAGGAGGGGAGGAGACTTGATCTCTCCTCCATGCAATCAGGATAGAGGAGTCCCGATTCTCCCTGTTTCTCTGCTTTCTCAAAATGTTAATTGTTCCCCCCATTATATAATCATAGAATCATAGAATTGTAGAGTTGGAAGAGACCTCACGGGCCATCCAGTCCAACCCCCTGCAAGAAGTAGGAAAATCTCATTCAAAGCACCCCTAACAGATGACCACCCAGCCTCTGCTTAAAAGCCTCCAAAGAAGGAGCCAATAAATTAAATAGACATTGGGGGAGGGAAAGGGAAAGGTCAGGACTGAAACTATAGCCAACAGAGATGGATTTGCCTTTCACCCCTCCCACTGTCATCTTGAAGTTTTTTCATCCATTTACTGGTTTAACACAGTGGACTACAATGCGGAGGAGTGTTATTAAAAACCCATTTCTCTGCTTCCTGAGATCCTCAACCCCATTTCAATACATACACTGTTATCCTCTCATCCCAACACATATATATGTACAGCTGAAAAATCCAACCACATTTAGTTCATTAATACATTTAACACAACATTGGTTCTCTCTAGCACATATAGAAATTGTGTTGTAGTGGCAACATTGCTTGTTAAGTTCCCAAGCTCTTCAAAACAGGGTAGGTAACCAATAGTTTGGCTGCTTGGTTGGCTCGTAATGAATTAGCAAACCAAGATAAGCTGTCATGAGGCAGATATGTAAGGAGGAGTGACAGATGTTTAGTAAGTGAACATGGTATCAAAGCCAAGCTCAAAACCTACCTCTTGCATATTTTTTCAGAATTTAAGTGACAAAAGGCTACTATGATGAAGTTACTTTTTCATGTTTCATAATAGTCAGGTACATATGAGCCATAATTTCAACTTTTATGATGTTGTGTAGTGGTTTGAGTGTTGGAATACAATTCTGGAGACCAGTTCTAATCCCAACTTGACCATGGAAACCTACTGGATGGCTTTGGGTAAGTCATATTATTTCAGCTTCAGAGGATGGCAAAGACAAACCCATTCTGAACAAAGCTTGACTAGAAAATTCTGGTATAGGCTCGCCTTAGGATCACTGTAAGTCAGAAATAACTCAGACATATAAGAATAAGAACAATATTTCCTGCCCTGCTCCCCCCAGCCGCCATAAACAGTATCCCAAATGTTATCTGTGAATTTCTTACTCCTAAGTGAGGAACGGAAACTTGTTCTATTTATATCTACTAATATTGCCCTACAAGTTACTTCTCATGAATGGGAATTTTAAAACTTAGTGACAATGCTTCTCATTCTTTTTTAGCTAAGTATTTTCTGCTTTCTACCCTTGGTTTTTTTTTTTTCAAATCTATGTTACACTTTTGTTGTGTTCCACACAATTAGCCTACAGTTCTCCCTTTCTAACCCCAGAAGCCAACTTGATTAAGAGCTTTCAAAGTAGGGAGCAAACCTGTCCTATTTCAGTGCTAATTATAATTGAGACAAGTTCAAAATGCTGACTAATCATTATTGGCGATTTCCTCATTTTTGTTCTTGTGGTTGTTATTTTACATATGTCTTGAATCAGAATTATATGGTCTCCCCTTCCCCCTCAAAAAACAGTCCAGAAAGAGGGGACTTCTGAAGAACTCTAAAAATGCAAACATAACATATTTGCAAAGCAATACTATCAAGAATAAACACATTCCAGAACATAAACATTTTTAAAGCATGCATAGACATTACAAAACCCATCAACTGTATCACTGATAGAGATTTCCAGTTATTGTACATTTTACTTAACAAAAAAATTTAGAATTATAAGATAGGAAAATTCTAATTTTATGACAAATTCTTGGCTCTTGATCATAGGCTTGGAGCCTGACCAAGCAAATATTATAGGCCATATTGGAGGATGTATACCAGGGGTCCCCAAACTAAGGCCCGGGGGCCGGATGCGGCCCATCGAATCTATTTATCCGGCCCCCACAGCACAAGGGCAGAAGGGAGTTGGACTAAATGACCCAAAGGGTCTCTTCTTCTCTTACAACCATTATTATTATTATTATTATTATTATTATTATTATTATTATTATTATTATTACTATTATTATTATATTGTATGACACAGCAAACAAGATAGATATGCTGGATTTCGTATCACAAAATCACATTATTATTATTATTGAGGCTGGGTGGCCATCTGTCAGGGGTGCTTTGCTAGTGCTTTTGGTGCACAAAGGCAGAAGGGGATTGGACTTAATGGCCCAAAGGGTCTCTTCCAACCCTCATCATCATCATCATCATCATCATCATCATCATCATCATCATTATTAACATTGAGGCTGGGTGGCCATCTGTCAGGGGTGCTTTGCTTGTGCTTTTGGTGCACAAAGGCAAAAGGGGGTTGGACTTAATGGCCCAAGGGGTCTCTTCCAACCTTCTTTATTATTATTATTATTATTAATAATAATAATAATAATAATAATAATAATAATCATTGAGGCTGGGTGGCCATCTGTCAGGGGTGCTTTGCTTGTGCTTTCAGTGCACAAAGGCAGAAGGGGATTGGACTCAATGGCCCAAGGGGTCCGACCCTCCAATGGTCTGAAGGATCGTGAACCGGCTCCCTGTTTTAAAAGTTTGGGGACCCCTGATGTATACTTTACATATATCTTATCTTTTAAACAAATACTTGTGTCGGGTGTGGATATGGAACAAGATCAAGTAATCTGGAGGAAAGTGAAGTTTTTGAAGAGGATTAAATATTGCTGTGAGTGCATATATTAAAAATATGGATGTGGTAAATAAATGGTTAATAAATGTTATATTATAAAATAGCTATGAAATTATTTAAACAGTTTAAATAAATTAGTTTCAAATGGCTAAGTGCAGCCTTTAGCAAGCATATAAGTGCAACTGTTCCTGCCCCCAATTTACACTTTCAAAACTGAAAAATTATACACTTTATGTGGCTTGGAAGGCATTTTTGCTATGTTTCCCTGATAAACCTTTTCCCCAAGTGACTTGTAGTTATTTCCTGTTTTGAAAGTGGAATTTTTAAAAGATTTAGATAAGTAAGCTTGCATCTAAATCATAGGGTGGGGGAGGACAGGACATAGCAAAAATGTGTGTAAGGGTGTAAGGAGCTTTTTTAGTAAAACTTGGGGATTGTGAGCATGCTGAGCGATGGCTTTCTGACATCTGACAGGAGAATGTGAGGCCCCTAAACCTCAAAAAGTTATCCACCCTTGCCCTCACACATTTTTCCAATAGTAGCTAACTCACTACTGAAAGGCAGAGTGTCAGGACAGGGACTCTCCAATCAGCCAGTCCATGAGATGTGAAAAGCTGAAGCCGGGGATCACTGATGACTCATTTCCGCAACCCAGGGCAGTGCTTTGTGAGGGCGCTCGGTCCTTTTTTCAGTCTCAACATGTGGATTGGGTGGCAAGGATCCTTTACTTGTTTGATTACTGGTTTACTTGTAAAAAGGACAAAAAGAAAAATGGAAGCTCTCTGTGGTGTGGCTCTACATCTGTTTTACTAGTTAGGCACCGTTTGCTGTTTTAAACATTTCTAATAGGTTTTGTAGTTGAAAACCAGCATAGTGTTGTACTAGGATTTGGGTATACGAGGACTCTTCTCTGCTCAGCCATGAAAACTGACTAGATGATTTTGGGAAACTATCATTCCCTCTTTCTCTGAGGAAGGCGATGGCAAGTCTTCACTGAATAAACCTTTCCAAGAAAATTCTGTCATGGATTCACTAATAAAAAAGTTTTGTAAGGTAGTCTGTTGTACAATCATACTAAACCCATCACAACTGCAAACAATTAAAGGCATTTTATGGGAGATCGTTCCTTGGCTTTTCTATTAGGGAGATGTCAATAGCTAGATCATTCTCAGAACTTCTGAGTAGTTGCCAGAAGATACATACAGGCCTAATGGAATTCTTTACTTGTATCTGAAGATGATGCCTGGCATTATGTTAAGGATTCATTATCTAGAATTACAGATCTGTCACTGCTCCATATTCAGAAATATTCCATATTCCCAATTGTGGAACTATTGCCACAATCATGAATTACCCCTTCCCTAATCTTTAATAGCCATCAGCCACATCCAGTGATAGTTGTCTGATGTACTGGCAATCGGGGCATAGCATGACAATATTCTCAATCTTTTTTCATGGCAATTTGTACTGTGTTTTATTGATTTTTAAATTGGACTTTTTTGTAATGTGTTATTTCTATTTTAACTGATGTCATTGTTTAATAGGTGATGTAATTTTACATGTAATTTTATGTGTTGTGGCAGTTGTATGTGCTTCTTTCAGCCGCCCAAGTCCTTCTGGGATATGGTGGTGAGGTATAAATAAAGTTGTTGTTGTTATTATTATTACTGTTATTGTTATTATCTCAAACTTTCCAACAATCTCCAATGAATGTGGAGTTTCAATAGGGGTCCTGCTTCTGACTATAACATCAGAATGCACTGGTCATCCTGCCATGCCCTGATCACAACAGAATAGACCTTCATTGCTCCATCTAGCTCCTGGCTATTATGATGGTTTTGGGAGTGGGTCAGATTGCTAAATTATATATAGTCACATTCATAACTATGTACATGATATAGGACCTTGATACATGTTCACCCCCACTTTTCTCCAGAGCAACATCTTTGATCAGAAATAGCCTTTGGGTCTCCCCAAGCATTTACAAGGATCATGTTCAAAGTAATGCAGTCCTTTGTGCATATCAGCAAAAAAGGAAATTTATTGTCAACAAAGAATATTCAATGGCAGCACAGATTTGAAGAATTCTTGCATGTGCTAATTAATATGCACATTTAGACTTAACTAAAAAGAAATACAACATTATTACATATTGGAGTACACTGTCACCAGGTGATCTTTTGGTTTGGTCAATCTGTAGTCCATAATTCTACAAATACAGCATGTCTTTGAATAGAGGACTTCCCTCTTAACAATCCTACAGACAAAATATTATAGTATATAAAATAGGTCAAAGGATCACCATAGTTCTCAGATAGCTAAATAATCATTGAATTATGGTGCCAATATGAAAATGGGCTGCATAAAAGCCACAAAAACTGTCTATGGCAAATATATGCCTAGCCTAAAAAGTCATCATTTCGCAAGGGAAACAAAAGGAAACTAGGGAGATTCTCACTCCATGAACAATGTCTGTTTTCTTTCATTCATAACTATCCCTAGGTGTTCTGTGTACTACTTAGTATTAGTGCTGCAGTTTAATCTTTCATGACCAAATAAGAAGGAGATATGTATTCACACAGGATATATATTGACAAATAGCTCTTCAGGTATAAAAACAATAATTCACAAAATCTAGCTGGTCTTACCTTCAAGTGTGTCTCCTTGTCCAGAAAGAGCATCCCCTGCTCCTGATGCATAAAGGGCAGTCACAGATAAACCATATCTTGTTCCTGGCTCCAAGTCTCTGAGAACAGTAGTGGTAGTATCTCCTCTTAAAGTCACTTCTTTAGTGTCTCCTCCTGTTGCTGGAGTATATGTTACAAGGTACTGTTGTACTTTGCCAGGTGCTGAATTCCAGGATAGCTTCAATGAGGATGTTGTAGGATCAGAAACTTTCAAGTCTCTTGGTCTTCCCAGAACTGCACATAATAACAATACGAGGTAAATAAATAATTTTTGTGACAATAATTTGATATATTTAAGGTTTGTGTAAAATATATGTGATGCAAATGTTTAAAAAGCTGGAATGTGCCCTTTAATTGACTAGAGGCAGTATTGTCTAGTGGTTTGACCACTAGACTACAACTTTGGAGTCCAGGATTTAAACCCAGCCCACCCATGAAAACCCACTGGGTGACCCTGTCCAGATCACACTCTATGAAACCCAGAGGAATACAAAGGCAAACCACCTCTGAACAAAATTTCCCAAGAAAACCCCTTGATAGATTAACTTTAGAGTTATCATAATTTGTAAATGACTTGAAGACAACATGACAACAACAAATAATGGCAGGTGCTTTGAGGCAGAAGATGACCTCAAAATGCATGTTTAGATGCATTTTGACGGCATGCATTAATACACAGTAACATGATTACTTTCTCTACCTACACAGTTCCCAATCATGTTACCCAAACAGTGTTTTTGAACTTGTGGGCTGCAGAAGGAAAATAATTGCCTTCCTTTTGATTCTGCTGACAAAAACCATTCAATCACCAATCTCACTCTAATGTATACTAGCCACAACAAAATGTTCATGTAGCCCACTTGATGTTGATGGAGTACAAGTTTCAGCAGCCTTAGCTAGCATGGCCAATAACAAGGAATGTCAGTCAGAAGCAGCATACAACATCCTGATGGCCACACAATTCCTATCACTGCTCTTGACAAAGGAGCTGAAGGGGGCACATTTTGAGCTTAGGCCTAGTTCACACACAGTATTTTTTTATTATAAAAGTGTCTCAGACAGTAGAGAACACATGTCACAAAATTTCTTTTCTGCTCACATTTCTCATACAAATGCAAGCCCTCAGAACTAGTAGTGTCTGTCACAATTTCCCAGTATTTTTGGAAGTGATTCTACTGTAGAAAGTGATCCTTGATCCAACAAGCTTACCTTCTTCAGTTTTTCCATGCCCAGTTAATGGATTTCCTACTCCAGACTGGTATTCAGCAGTAACAGAGACTTCATATCTTGTATCTGGCTTCAGATTCTGTAGAGTTGTTGCTCTTTCATTTGCTGAGACTGTTACTTGTCTTCTCTCACCACCAGCAACTGGTCTATATGCAAGCCTATATCTCAGAACATTCCCTGGAGCTGGTGACCATCCAACTTTAAAGCTATCTGTTGTTTCATCTGTTATTCTTAAATTTCGTGGTGATCCCCTGACTACAAAAGAAATTTTGAAAAATCATAAATACAAATCATCATATTTTGATTTGTTCACCTCAAATGGGAGAAACATGTTCTACATTGAGTTTTCTCATTTGGGGTCCAAATAGCCAGTGGCAGCTTAAGAACGCTATCTGAGGGCCCTTCCACACAGCCATAAAACCCAGAATATCAAGGCAGATAATCTCACAATATCTGCCTTGAAATGGGTTATCTGAGTCCACACTGCCATATATTCCAGTTCAAATTAGATAATGTGGGAATTTATTCAGCTGTGTGGAAGGGACCTGAAATGTTGAACTTTAGCCCCAAATAAATTCGACACTTTGGATAGTTCCTATATAGTCTGTACTATACTCTGGAATGAATTCACTAGCTCTCTGACATGAGAACCACCAACTACCTGATCTTCAGAAGCATCTCCGCATATAACAGTCTGCTCATGCCTTAAGAGTGTTAAGGGAAAGAACTTATTGTGTTTATATGAACTCTTAAGCATTTACTGCCTGTGACTATTGTATTCTAATGTTGAGTTTTGTTTTTATTTTATTTTATTGTATTTTGATGACACTTTTGTTTACTTCTGTTGTATTTGTAAGCTTATCACAATACATTAGGATATAGGTGTACCTCAGTTAACAAAACCCCTGAAAAAGCCTCCTTTCTACAAGATCTTTTTAGGACAGCCCTGCACAGCCTCCTTTTTTATCTTCTGTCTATTTGGAAGGTTGTTTTGTTTTGCAGCACAGCCACTGGGAAGATGGTAAAAGATGGTAAAAACTTTCAGTCTTTGGTTGCAGCAGCATGTCTAGAATAAACAATGCAATAACGATTGCCTGGGAAAGAATGGGTTTCGACTCTACATTATCCTGCTGCAGCTCTGTGTGCTTACATACAACAGCTGCCTCCCAAATCATTTACTGAGCATGTATGAAGAACAAAACAGTAAGAATAAGGAAAAGTCGTTTAACCTGCTTCAGCTATCCTGGCATGTTCAAAACGCATAGCTTTCACCACCAAAATGGAAATTATAAGAAAAGTGGAAGTTATTGAAAGAGGAATGATCTCTAAATATTAAAAATGTTTCTATTTACTTATGCAAGGTTTACATGTTTTTAATGTTAGTTTTGAATAAAAAGTTTGCTAAAACATGTAGAAGTGCTCTTCTTTTCTGTGGTATGGGAACCTATCTCTATTCTTTCCATATTATTTCTACCTCTGGTACCAATCCTTCTGTTAAAAAAGTAAAGCCCAACAACACAATTACTTTGTCAATTGAGGTATACCTGTATTTAATGCATAAATAGTTTTCCCTGGTTTAAAAATATTTCCATAAGCCCTGATATATGCAGTGATGTTATTAAAGAAGAGAAAATTAACAATGGTATGCAAACAGAAGGTTTCATAGCACTCTAAAAGCCTTAGTCAGATGATGAGATGTAAACAGTATCTAACAGAATGTGAAACAGATTAATGGCATGTCTGGGAAGCAGCTTTTCTTTAACATTTGACATTTCATTAATTTGAAAAACTGAAAAATGGCATTATTTCATGATCTATTTCTTCTGTACCTGTACCATCAAGTTGGATGATAATACAAGGGTAACCATGTTGGAAAATATGCATGGGTGTGGGATGTACATGGCTGCTGAATCCTTACTGCCATAGCATACAAAGTACACCAACAGATTTCAACATACAACATATAGAGTATCTCTAAAAATAAGCAAGGAAGTGGACTCAAGAAGAGAGATATTATATACATAATTTAGAATGTGCTGCAGTCTCTGTTTTTGGTGTATTCTTTCAGTACTAAAATGGATGTGCATCTATTAGCTATAATGAGGTTTCATATTTCAGTTTCCAGTTTGATGCTATTTGTTCTCAAGGAAAACCAGCGTAACATGGCTTTATACTGAGTGGACATTACAAGTGCTATAAACATTATCAACATAAATTATTTTAAATATAAATATATAAAATGTTAGGAAGTGGGCTACTAAAGGCAGTCCAGCCAACAGTCTTTCCAAAAAATGTTACCTGAATACAGTAAAATTTGATCCATTTGTAACTGTAGAGAATTGGTTGCAACAAAAAAAACTAGAACTACTGGGAGATTCCAGCAACTACAGCACCATAATGAAACATGTAATGAATCTCTGTCTTGGTTTATTTAGAAGATAAAGAAACATGCAGAATGGTATGAATTATACCTTCTAAAGTTGTTTCCTCCCCATCCAATGGAGGGCCATCACCATCTTCATATTCTGCAATTACACTGACAGCATATGTGGTTTTTGGTAGTAAATTAGTAAGAACTGTGTTAGTAACTGGAGCTGGTACAGAAACCATGAATTCCTCTCCATCAACAGCCACTTTATACTTGACAAGATAAGACAAAACTTCAGGTCCTGCTGGAGACCAAGTAACTCTGAAGCTGTAAGAACCCACTTCGGAAACTTGTAGATTTCTTGCAGGTAAGTAAGCTGTTCAAAAATTGAAAGACTCTAGTAAGAAAACTGGATAAAATGTGTTTACATTTAACAAATGTGTGGATAAAACAATTGGTTGCTCTAATGTCTTGCAAATCAGAATACTTCAACCTGAAATTAAGAGCAGGGGTTGTGTAGCCTTCCAAACCCTAGCTAGCATGGCCAATGGTGAGGATGAAATTCAACACAATTCCCATATGTAATCCAGATAAAAGCATATCATTAATAACACTACTCTAGTAATGCTAAGTAACTATTTCTATCTTTCAGTGACAAAAAATGCTAATTCTACAGCTATGGAAATGGACATTGTGAAGTCACATTGCGAACAAATCCATGTAAACTTGATTGATATTGAATACCCAATAATTTGATTGGCCTATAATAATGCACATTCACTGCCATTAGTGGGTAAATTGTGCCATATTAAAGTTAATGTGGTTTTTGTTATTTCATCCATCCACAAAATGCAGTCATGAAGGAAAAGTTAACTCTAACAATAATTAAAAGCTTGCTATCATAACTCACAAAGGTTACATTGTTATTGCTAAAGTGAAATTGAGTCTCTAAAACATACATACAAAAGCTACATTCCTATATCAGGAGACGGGGCATAAAGTTCTGCTGAAGAAAAACTATGCTTCGTCTCTCCCTTCTCTCTCTCTTCTTGCCTGACGTTCTCTTAGTGCCAGCCTAACACACACAGTCATGTAGCAGTCAATGATAAGTAAGGGTTGGCCAAGAGGACCCTGTAGCAGCTTTCTCACTGTGTATCTGGCTACAGGATCATGACCAGAGGCGTCCTTAGTACCCACTGTGCTCCACCAATCACTAAATAATTGTGAAGGAGGGGAGGATCATTGCATGGGAGAAGTGATCCATTCACACAGCTGCTTTGTGTTGATATAGGTCACTAGCTATGCCCGGCCACGCGTTGCTGTAGCTTATGAGAATCATTTGTTGACCAGGTGGAATAGCAGAGAATAGCCTTGCAGCCTCAAAGCCTGGCTGCTTTCTTCTTATAGGAATCCTTGTTTGGTGAGCTGGAATACAAGGGAATAGGCTGGCTGCTTGAAAGGCTGGGTACTTGCATTCTAGGGGAATGGTTTTTTGGCCAATTTGAATTGCACTAAATAGCCTCACTGCTTCAAAGCCTGGCCACTTTCTATATAGGGGCATCCTTCCTTGGGCAGGTTGAATGGAATGGAGTAGCCTCGTGGCTTCAAAACCTGAGGGTTTTCTATCTAGGGGAAATCTTGGTTGTCAGGTTGAACATAACTGAATAGCCTTGCTGCTTGCAAGCCTGGCTGTTTGCTACCTTGTGGAATTCTTGGTTGGCCAGGTTGAATAGCAATGAATAGTCTCAGTGCAGCAAGTATGAATGCTGCAATTAGTCACCTTGATTAGCACTGAATGGCCTTGCAGCTTCAAAGCCTGGTTGCGTCCTACCTGGGGGAATCCTTTGTTGGGAGTTGTTAGCTGGCCCTGGTTGTTTACTTTCTGGAATTCCCCTGTTTTCAGAGTGTTGCTGTTATGATTGAGCCTCATGGCTCTGTTACTGACAGACGTGGGCGTAAGACTCCTCGGGAGTCAGATACTCTCGAGGAGCGAGAGAGAAAAAGACTGCGAGACATATTTGCAGCACCATCTGACGAAGAATCTTTCGAAGGGTTTACGGAGAGAATGGAGGAGGGGCTGGTTAGCTCAGAGGAGGATGAGATGGATTGGACTCGGGTAAGGGAGGAATTGGGGGCCACTGGCCATGATGGGACAGAAGATGAATGGGGACCTTCAGGATTAGACCCATGGCTTAGCTGGAGGGATGGGACGGGATCCACAGCTGGAGATGCTGTTGGGCGTAGTCAGAGGTGTTCCAGCTCTGACGAGGAAAGTGATGAGGAAACGCCCGGGTTAAGGAGGACAGCTGACAGTGATGAAGATTTGTAACTGGCATAAAATGGGGCTTGGGAGCAATTGCAAATTGCGTCGGGCAAGGTAATCTGGGCAAACGCTTGGGATCCGTGTGTGTGTGGGACGCTTCCCTGAAGACTTGTGTGCTTTCCTGTGCTGAGACGTAAGTTGATTGGAATCCAAGGTCAGACGGCGGGAGGGATTGTGTGGGCATTTGTTTGTGCAAACCTGTGCTTACTCTTATTAGCTTGACCTTCCGTCGTCTTTCTGACGGACGCCATCTCCTGCTTTGAGAACCCGGACTGAACTGACCACGGCTTGTCTTCCCCCCCTTCTTGGACTTGGAAAAACTACAAACGTCTGCTTCTGGCTTTGATCTACGGAACGGAACTGGTCTACTCTACTTCTACAATCCTTGGCTGAATTGCTCGTGTTGGAGATCCTGTCTACTGTGTGTGTGTGGGAGCGACGCAAGTTACTCTAAGCACAGTGCTGGCAGCAGAGAGGAATCTGCTGCCAATTAGTTGCATTCTTTGTATCTTTTGTTCCTTGGCTTTCGTTCTGTTAATACCTAGGCTGAAGCAAGCAGTTTGTTTTTACCCGGATTAAACTCCGGTTTAATCCGGTTTATCTTTTGAACATTTACTTTTGTCCCCTTTTTGCTCCTAAAGGCAAAAATTGCCTGGCCCTTGTGTTTTTACGGGCATTTTTGAGTTCTGTAATCTAATAAACTCTGTTACTTTGAATCTTGTGGCGTTCTGTCCTTGACAGTTGCTCTTTATTTACTGTCCTGGTTTTAGATATTATATTGTTCTGTATTATTATACCACAGTAATTTTAGATATTATATTTATAATCTTATATTATCTGTTTAGAACTGGATTATATGAGGCCCCTTCTACACAACTGTATAAAATCCACACTGAACTGGATTATATGGCAGTGTAGACTCAAGATAATCCCGTTCAAAGCAGATACTGTGGATTATCCTGCCTAGGCATTCTGGGTTATATAGGTGTGTGGTAGGGCTTTGAGTCTACACTGCCATATAATCCAATTCAAATCAGATAATCTGTATTTTATAGGAAGTGTTGAAGAGGCCTGAGTGAAGAGGCCCTGGGCACCATTCTGGCTGAGTGGGTTGCTATAGGAGATGAAGTGGGGGGAGCCTACCCTTCTAACTGGCAGCAAGGGGGGAAAACAGTTCTTCTTCTTCTTCCAATTTGGACTTTATTTTTCTAGGGGTTTTTTTTGTTTTGTTTAAAAGACATATTTTGGACAACTATGAATTTTGTGGCCAAATTTGGTTCAGTGGTTTTGTTGTTTACTCCATATAAAATGTACATTACATGTGTGTATATATGTATATGTATGTGTAGATAGATAGATAGATAGATAGATAGATAGATAGATAGATAGATATAGATTAACAAGATGCTGACTATATATCATTGATCATTAATGGGAGAGGGATTTGTATGAAATGGCGAGTACTGTTTGGCCCAGAATCTGTTGCAAACACTTTCCCATTCAAGGTAAGGACTACTTACATTTCTTCTTAATCTCTCGAAGTTCCTGTTCAATTCGTAGGCAGACGGACTGTGTGAGCTCAAATGATATTCTTTGGAAAGCATCAAAGTCTTCCACTGTATACACGTGGGTTTCTGCAGGTGGTGTAGCGATTGCTTCCAGTTCTGTCCGTACAGCATCCTTAACACCAACTGCAAATATTTCTACATCAGAGTTCCTGAGTTTTATGGCAGGATCTTTAAAAGCATCTGATGATTTCCCATCAGTAATTAAAATCATGACCCTGGGCACATTTGGTCTTGCACCTCTGCCTGTAACAAAGATTTTTTCCCTTACGTAAGTCATTGCTTTGCCTGTGTTTGTAGATCCACCTCTGTAAGGGAAGGTGTTAATAGCCTGAATTATATCGTCAATTCTGTTGTATCTGTTCAAAGTAAACTCCGTATGAGGATCTCTGCTATACTGGACAAGACTTATTTGGACTTTCTCAGGTGAGATTTCAAAGCTTTTAACTAACACTTCCAAAAATGCTCTTACTTTAACAAAATTAGCAATGCCAATACTGTAGGAGCCATCAACCAGCAGCACAATATCAGCTTTGACATCCACTCCTTTTGAACATTCTGTAAAAAGAAGAATAGTACTTTTTAGTAGTTATGCAACACTTCAAAAGTATGGACAATTACATATATTTCTTTGTTTAGAAGTAAGTCCTATCAGTTTATTATGAAATTATTATTTAAAGGATTTCAGTATAGAGCCTCGTTTTCTTTCTCTTTAGCCAAATCTATATAAATAGATTAATCAAAACAGAAATGTCTGTTTTAATGCAAAATTTTATTTTTATTGAAGTATGTAAAAACTAAAAATAAATAAATAAATAAATAGTCGTGTTGTTCCATCCCAGTACTATTTTGGTTTTACACCCTTCAGCTATTAATATTCAATATTTTCACCAGCCAATAACTTACCCACTTGGACTTTGACAGGCTGTGTTTTTTCCATTATAGTTATTGGCTCACTGGGAGTTAGTCCTTTCATTGCATACACATTAATTTGGTATTCTGTGTCCGCAGAAAGGTCTTTTACATTAAAAGCAGTGGTTTGAGGTCCCACGCTCAGTGACTGTTGTTTGACACCAGCTAACATGGGAATCATGTCTATCTTGTAGCCAGTTATTTCACTGGGAGATGGAGACCAAGTGATTCTAATTGATCTCGATGAGATTTGTGTAGCGACAAGGTTTGCAGGAGGTTCAATAGCTGAAAAATTGAAAACAACCATCAGTGTCTTTATATTTTTAAAGACTAAAGAGATCAGCACTTAAGTTTGGGAAACAAATATTGCTATCTGACCACAGCTATAAAAACCAAACCTTATGTATAGAGCTTGAACAGAGATGTTTCTATTTTCTCACTCTCGTCATCCTAAGATGCATTGTGATCCTGTAGCCACTCTTACTTTGCAATTTGGCTGCAGCCCTTTGGATTACTTGATGTTTCTGGGCACTTTTCAAAGGCAGCCCCATTATCGCACAATGCAGTAACGTTACAGGGAGTAAAAAAGATGGCAAGCACTCAGACGTAACACCCACCAAATATAGTTTTCTTAAAACACACATAAGTAGTCCGCTATACACAACTAGATACATTTGTATAACAACAACCCAACAAACAGACAACACAGAAATATTATTTCTGCATGTGCCCAAGCCTTTGAGAGAAAATTAAAATAGTTTCTGACTCCTGGCCAGAAACAACTTAAAAAGGTAAGAAACTCCCAAGGTTACTTAGCCTAGTATTCCTATCTGGGATAGCAGTAGTTTTCCAGAATCTCTGTCAAAAATCTTCCACTTTACATGCTAGATTCTGGATTTAACTAGTTGTTGTGAAGCTGTTTCTCACCTTCTTCTCCACTAACAAGTTCACCCAACTGTTCATCAACACCTGAACAGACTTGTGAGACTATTTCATTCTGTATATCCACAATGCCATCGAAGTTGGCCACATTGAATACATGCGTCAGTGAGGGCTGAGATGCAATTAACTTCAGTTCTTTAGCGTCTGCTGCCTTGATCCCTAAATAAAGAACAGCAAGAAAAGGTAACTATATGTGAGAGTTGTTGGTTTAGACTCACCACTGTTGTCTAATTGATTATTCACACTGAGAGAGAATCTGATCACTGCATATTTGTTTGTTTGAATTATATTACACTTTTCTCCTTACAGCATTTGAAATGCAAGGTATAGTTGAAGCATTATGCAAACATTTTAAGAGAATCAAATTCAGTGTGAGAGGGGGAATGCCCTCCAGTATTAGTGTACAGATAGGTTTCAAATATTGTGTGTCTTCTCCTCCATTCTATAAACACACTCAGGCATGTAAGAATCTACGGTGGATCAGTATTTATGTACAACTATAGAAAGTAAAGCTTATGCATCCAGATAACATTTTAATACTATTTACCACTTAATAATAAGTACTAATTCAAATAATGGTTTAAATGTTGTATTTCTGTTACTCTGGACACTTCTTTGGGATAATAAGAGGAATACCATCCAGATATTATTATTTTTTTGTCATTTTACTTTTAAGTGCATAGCAACAGCATGGTGAACCTGGTCCACTGCCCAAACATAGTCTACAGAAGTAGATCTGATCATAGTTAATTTGAATAAAGGAGTGAACATTGGTTTTCCACAGCAAAGACATGGCAAAGCTTTTGCTTCTTGGCCGTGATGTTACACAAAGATCAACATACCCAAGGAAAATACTTCAACTCCTGCAGCACGAAGTTCTCTTGCAGGAATTTCTACTTCATCCTGTGACTTTCCATCCGTAATTATAATTGCCACTTTGGGAAAGTCTTTTCTTGACCCAGCAGATTCAACGAATGTATTCCTCATCAAATATTCAATTGCTTCTCCTAAACGTTTTAAAAGAGATTGAGCTTATGTTATAACTACATACATCTCCAGCTTTATATCAAATTCAGAACTGTAAAATCCAGTCAGTTAAATGCTCTCCATATTGCAGGATCAACAGCAACAATGATTGGTCCCATTGCAAAACTAATCTTGGGACAAAAAAGCCCACAACTTTATTGATTACAGTAGCAGAGGCTTAGGCTCAGTGTGAGGCGAGATCCAGACACTGAATGACCTGACTGCTGGTGGATGAAAACCACCAGCCCAAGTGCTGGTATACCTGAAATGACAGACCAAGGGTGCGACATTGACAGAAGCCACCAAACGTTTCCTTCTTGCCTAGTAGTGGGGGTAAGGTCATTTGCTCCTGAGCTGGACTTAGCACTGCATGCTCTTGTTTCCAAGTTCCCTTAAGGAGAGCTCCAATCATTCACATCAAGCTCTCTGCCTATCCCTCCTCCTTCCAACTGGACCCAGAGACCATACTAAAACCAACCAAATTGTTGTGACAACATTGTTTTAACCTTCACATGACAGTTTTTCACATAATGAGCTGAAGGTGAGTGGGTGAATGTTGATTAAATTAAAGGGCAAAAAGGTCCTGGGAGCTCATGGCAGAGAAATCTATGCTCCCAGAGCTGGCTGAGCTACCTTCGGTCCCTCCTCCTCTCAACTGGGTGGTTCACAATTGGTTAGTCTTCCCAAACATTTCCCAAAATGTGTGAACCTACAAACATTTCTAGGAAGGAGACAGCCAATCGGCAGAAAATGGTACTGACCTGAGAAGCCCTATCATCATGACCTACAAAACTATCTCCACAATAACTTAGAGAAACACCATTATCAAATAGCGGAAAATCCAAACCTGTCATTGTATTGCCTCCTTTGTAGGGTATGTTTTTTATTGCTTCAATGAGGTCCCTCTGTCTGTAATACTGATTCAAGTTGAACTCAGTCCTTGTATCAGAGCTGTACTGTACTATTCCAACTCTTGTCTTATCTTCTCCAATATCAAAAGCTGATACCAGTGCAACAATAAAATCCAATATGTATTTGAAGTTGTTTCTGCCCACACTCCAAGACCCATCAACAAGAAAAACGAGGTCTGTAACAGCACTAAGGGAACATCCTGGAAAATAATTTATTTTAAAAATTGTTATATTTGTCAGTGCAATCGATTATTATTTGCACACACACACACACACACACACACACAAATTTCATAAGAATACTTGGCATAGCACTAGTACATGTGAAGGGATCTTGAGATTTATTGTTGATCATAAGTTGAATATTTTCCAGTAGTTTGATGCTGCAGGAAAGATAGAAAATATTTTTGGCTGCATGAATAGAACCACAGTTTCCAAGTTCAAGAGAAATAATAATTCCACTATATTCTGCACTGGTTAGCCTCATTTGAAGAACTAAATTCAGTTCTGGGCATTTCATCTTTAAGATGGATATAGACAAGTTGAGTTAGTGGCAATAAGGCTGATAAAAGTAAGGGGAACAAATCATGAGGATAGTTTAGCGTGTTCAATTTGGTGAAGAAAACACTAAGACATAACATGATTGCACTCTTTAAATATCTAAAGAACTCACAGAGAGGAGGTTTGTCCCAGACTGCAAGACCTTGTTTAATAGTTTTACATTTTAGGAGGGCAGACTTGAACATTACAAAGAACCTCCTGACAGTGAGAATGATTCTGCAATGGAACCAGTTACCCAGAAAGGTAAGGTGTCTCCTTCTCTGGACATCTTCAAAAACAGGTTGGATAGCTAGCTACTAGGGATGTTATAGTCTGGGTTCTTGCACAGAGCAGCTGGCTGAACTCAATGGCCTATGGTAACATCTTCCAGCTTTATGATTCTGTGGTTCCGCAACACATACATATATTGCATATCACCTAAATAAATATGTGACATTTTCATTTTCTTCATCTGGGAGCTAGATTCTATGAAAGCAATGCTCTTCACAGAATCTTTGGATCCAGCTCATAATGTGTGCATGTGTCTCATTATGCAGGCATAGTAGTAACCCTAAATAAAGACAATTTATTTTTTGGATCTTCAGAGTTGCAAACAAGAATTTCTCCATTTGAAGGTTCCACAAGGTAACATCTAAACTCAGGTGACCCATAGGCCACAAGTGGCTTGTAGGTTATCCCATGTAGCTTTTGGGTCTCACCCTGGAACCTCCCAAAGAAATCAAAGGCCAAAATCTGGGAACAAGGCAACATCACTTTTGGCCACCAAAACTGACTGAAGGAGTAAATTGCAACCCTCTGAGAAAGTAACTCAAATGGCTTTCCTAGCCATGGAGTATGCCAACTTTTGTTCACAGATCTCCTGAATAAAATAACGTATAACAGATTAGGATGGCATGCAATGGAAGACACTGATGGGCACAAAGTAGGGGAGGATATGGCTGATGCGGTCCCAAAGAACTTCAACATTTAAAAGGTCATTGTTACTGGTTTACATTTTAAGATCTTTTGACTTCATTTAATTCTTGACAGTTTTTAATATATTCTTGTTATAATTTGTTTTGTTATAGCGTGAGAAAAACATAATTGCTGAATGCATAATTGCTGAATGAAACTAATGCTTGTTTCAGAATATTGTGCCTTTATACCAGCGTATTTACTCACTTTGTAACTGAATTTCTTCAATCTTCTTTTCTCCTGTTGTTATTAAACCACCTGTTTGGACTAAAACAAAAACAAACAATTATCAGAAAACAAACAGAAATTAAACCCGCCTTCAGCATATGCTTAATAGCTAATGACTACATTTCCTAAGAGATTAAAACCAGAACACTATAATATATTTGGTAATGCCTGGTAACACTCTCTTTTAATTATATGAATGTTGTGATGGAGTCTTTGAGTAATGATACTACTAGGTGCACTAGAAGAGGAAGAAAGACTACTCGTGAGCAAGACTCCAATGAGGAGCAACAAAGGAAGCGGATCTGGGAAATACTTATGGAGCCTACTGGTGATTACACATTTGAGGACTTTGAGGGGGATGATGGGGTTAAGAATCAGGAGGATGGGATGACAAGTTCAGAGGATGAGGCAATGGACTGGAGTAAGGTGCGGGAGATCCAGGACATCTGTAGAGAACCCAGAAGTAGTGACACGTTTGAGGGTTGGCACAGTGAGGATCCAGCTGGGTCTTGGGGAATTATGGGTTTGGATAAAAGATGGACTGGGTGGAGGGATCAGCAAGGGGCTTCAGCTGAAAGGAGGTCTGGTGGGACGTTGTCTGATTCTAGCTCTGAGGAGGAATTGAGGCAAGAGGTTGCAGCTGCTAGCAGGGTGTTGGCTGATTCTAGTTCTGAGGATGATTTGTGAATAAAAGTGGGTTTGGGAAATGGATCACCTTTGCAGTCGGCAAAGTGTTGTTGGGTGTTCGTGTGTTCATGTGAACTGTTTGGGAAGACATGCTTTGGGAAGACGTGAACGTAAATTTAATCTGGATTATCCATGGCTGTGGGGATTGGAACTGTGAGGGTTTTCTCTGGACTGCTTTGTGTTGATCTTATGCATTAGTTGCCATGCTGCATTCTACGCTTTGGCTCTGTGTATGACCTGGACTGGATTTCATATTGCGGACTTCTTCTCTGACCTGGACTGGATTTCGTATTGCTGACCCGGATTGGACTCAACGACGTCGACATTGTGTTTGGGTGACTTCAACAGACATCTTCGGGCCTCTGCTGGTCATCAATTCCTGCCTGCTGACGTCCTGCTGGGAATTGGAGTGCCTTCTTTGTTGTTCTACAAAGTTTGTTTTTAAACCAGATTATACTCTGGTTTAATCTGGGTTATTTTCCAGGGTCTGGGGTTTTGTGTTGTTTGCTGGGAATTCTGTGTTTCACACTGAAGATTAAGTGTTCTGAACTTTTTGAGTTGTGAACTAATAAACTGTATTTCTACTAACGTTTGGTCTGGCGCTTTAAGGAGTCTGTGAACTTACTTGTAAGTTGTCCAGAGACTGATATACTCTCTTCTATGTTGTCATATGAACTTATTGTTACAAGATATTCAATATCAGCTGTGAGGTCTCTTAGTAATGTTTCAGTAGAACTGGGTGCTAGAGTAAATTCTCTAGAAGGTCCATCTGAAATCCAACATACATAGAACAATTTCATACTGCAGAAATGAAAAATCTCAGTGTAGTAATCCTATTACAATAATATGAATGAATTTTGGCAATGTCAGGAGTAGGGAGAGGTTTGATGTACCTTATATGTACATACAAATTTCTTTCCTGAATATGGGACAGCAAATATACTGTGTAAGATCAACTGCCATGAGGCAGCTTATTACATAGAAAACCTTATCTTACTCTCTGCATTAGGAAAAATGAGGTAGGGGGCTGAGGCAGTTAATTTTGCCTGTCATGACAGGGGAGCCATTGTGTAACTGACTTTGCTATAATTACATTTCTACTAACAGCAATGGGGAAATAAACTTGTAGGATCTTCTGCTCATATGCCAAAATAAGTCGGCCAGCTGTAGGCATGGGTGAGTCTGCTGCTTTGCCTCAGGCCAGCCTTGCCAGCATTCTGCATTCCACCTACTGAATGTGTTGTTGTTACTAGCAAGCGAAACAGACATGCAGAAAAATGCCTGGGTGTTGGGGATTACTCATATACAGGGAAAGCATATGCTCTGTCTAGGGAAATTGAAGAATAGCAGAGAACATTACAGAGGGATTCACCAAATGCTTTCCAAGATGCAACAAACCACAGTTCTCTGCATAACTGACAGATGGTAGCCCAAGTAGTGGAGGTATTTCACCCTCCATTTCAGGGTGAGGTTTTCCCCCATATTGAGGTGCTCAGACCAGAGGCTGCCTCTGCGCTGCAAAAATATTTCCTGTACTATGTACACTGAATCCTTTAGATCAGGCATCCTCAAACTGTGGCTTCCAGCTGTTTGGGCTTCCAGTTCCCAGAATTCCTGACCATTGAACAAGCTAGCTAGGACTTCTGGGAGTTGGAGGGTTGCAATTTGAGGATACCTGCTCTAGATCCATTGGGGTTCTGCTCCAGGATGGACACACACTACAGATGGCAAGATACATGGATAATCAAACACCATATTATTAAATGGTGGAAATACGTGTGTGTTCCCATCAACATATCCATGTGCAAGTCAGCACCTTTTTAGGCATGGGCTGCAATGAACTGCAGTCAGATTGGGAGCCTGTAGATTGAGAGGTCCCATTATACAACAAAGGCTGGATCTACACTGGCAAATAATACAGTTTGAAGCTGCATTGTCTGGTCAGTATAAACCAATATAATGCAGATCCAGCCTAAGAATAATTCTCAGATAATTCTTCATGCCCAACTAATGCTTCAGTTCTATATAGACTGGCTATGAAATGAGCCCCATTGAACTCAGTGAAACTCACCTCTATGTAGATATGTGTAGGATTGCACTGTGAAGTACTAGGTATGATTCTGAACAATTTAAAAATGCCTTGGTCTTTTATTTTGATATTGTATTTGGGCATCGCCAACACATACACCTCCAACCAATTAGCTAATTATGATGGAATAGAACAAGACTGAATTCTTTCACTTTTTCATAGAATAACACTAGAACGTACCAGTTGTAGGGGTCACTGTTATCCTGTAACCTTCTATTGCGTCAGATGGCCTCGTCCATGTCATCTGAACAGTACGTTCATCTATAATTTTAAATTTCAAGTCTGATGGCGGATTAACTGCAAAAGAGTTACATCAAGCAAGAGTATGTTTAAAAGGTGAACCAGTTAATTGCATATCAATTTTTTTAAAATGTGTTTAAGAAAAGCTGGCTAAGATATGTCTTTGCATAAATTTGTTTCCAACAAATATAAAGATATGTTGTTGGCAAAGGAAGGATACAAGCTTATGAAATATGACAAAACACATCAAAGAGAATACGCATTACAGAAGACAGCACAAAACATTTGTTTCTTGAATTGCCAAGTCATTCAAGAATGGCCAGCAAAATCAAGCACAATAGAAAACACATTTGGATACATGTACAGTGAGTTCACAGATAATAATCACATATGCAAACATTTCACATAACAATTAAAAGAATGTTTTTAACATGCTGGGTGCAACATGCTAAATCACAACCTGCTTACAACACCATGAAATCAATTACCAAAATACAATATTCTTTTCCATAAGACCTCAAATAATTGATTTATATATATATCTTTATTAAAGATGATCTCTGCATAGGTGCTTTTTCAATTATTTTTTTCTCCAAAAAAGCTTGGCAGAGAAAAAAAGAAATAGGTATTAAGAATGCAATAAAGATTTGGAATGGTTCATTGCTCAATTTATATCATACAGATATATATAGAGAGATATAAAAATATATATGCATATAAATATAATTCTTGTAGTTTAACCCCTTAGTGCCTACTAGACACCCCAATGGTTCATCTTGTATGTGTTTTTATACATAAAATGGGAAATAAAGGGGTTAACAAATTATAAATTATTTTCCAACACATTTTGAACTACTTGAAAAACTTTTTTTTTCAAAAAAAGACACATGTTTTCTGGCTGTTTACACCCCTCCAGTGTGCTAATCCTGAGGTGTAAACTATCATTTAGCATTATCCTTTTCCCTTTGCAGCAGGTGTACCCATACTAAGGAGTGGCATTTTAACACAAAATGCCAGTATGGTGATTATACGACAATGGTTAATTATGGAAGACAACATCAAGGTATATTTATAGACATTTATTTACAGAATGCATGGAGAGGAGGGCAAGAAAAAGGGGGATCAGTGATCCGGACAAATGACGGCAAATCAATTTGTGGGGGGGAAAACGGAACTCAACAGAAAGGGATAGTTTACATAGGCTGTTTTGCAGCATCATGCATGTCTATATATGAAAAGTCAAATTTTTTGTTTAACTTCCCACAATGAACAAAAGCTTCCATGTACAGGGATAATGGCACAAAGACGTTTCATTAAAATATTTTATAATGATATTCTCATGTTAAATTGTTCATGCTGAGTCATGCAGTATTTTGCTGATTCACTGTCAGTGCATGGTAGGCTAGGCGTACAATATATAACCATTGAAACCATTTCTTAAAAGGTAAATGAAATTCAGCCATACTTTCCTTAATGCTTCAGATTGTTTGGCAAGCATTGTGGGTGAGCCATATCTTGTGTTTTTCTTGGAAGATGTCCATCTTTATTTAATTAAGTCTTTTAAAAAATACTTAAAAGTGAACTTCAGAAAATTCAATAGCAGAATATCAACAACTTCCAGAGGGATAATTTGCTCATCACCTGCACTAGTAAAATCTACTCAGTAGTATCTATTTACTTCAAAGATTTCAGTGTTCATTGCAAGTGATTTATTAAAAATGTGTGTGGGTATATATATACTAATATTTTATTTAGCTATCAAGTGGGAAATGTGATAATGCATAACTTTTAATGTATGGTCATTTCCAATGAAAATAGGACAATATGGCTTTACGCTGTTCCTGCAATAGATATAGTAGTGCTAGAATAAATGTTATTTTTTTCCTATTGTCCATACACAGGCAGTGAGATTAGAATATTAATCAACATGCATGGTCAACTCTTCATTCTGTTTAAAGCAGTCACACTTCTACAGTCAAAACTGAAGCAAGTACAGTATGTAGTATCAAATGCATGCAATAGATGTTAATAATGGAGCACACTAACATTTCAAAGAATACCATTATAAAATATTGTTTCCAAAGCAATGGCTCAGGACAAATTTAATGCAAAGGCAGAGACAACTGACCTGAGCATGCTTCCTTTAAAAATAAAGAAATCAAGTACATGGGAAAAAATAGCACTACCAACCTTGAAGGCAAATTGACCTGAAGCAGCAGAGGTCTTAGGCTGTAACTGCTGAAGGACAGCAGCAGCCCACCTTGAAGATCCCCAAATGGCCGGATTCCAGATAAACTGAAAAAACTAACTGTGGGGAAAAGTCTTTAACATTTTAATGGACGGTCATCTATTTTAATGCAACTCAGATGCGGCACTCAGCATTTTGTTTGTTTTTTAAATGTGCAGTCGTCACTTATCACACATTATCAGGTGATCTAGTTATCTGTAACAGTGTCAGCAATGCAACTTCTGTATGTGTGACTTGATCCATAATGACAACATGACCTTGTTCGGAAATAATTCCAACTTTAATAACATAAGTTTAATAGGTGTCCTGTCTCAATACATGTGTGTAGCATTACAAATTATTTCGATAATGTATACTATTTAGACAAAGAAGAAAACTTTCTTTCATACTGCCAATTAATAAAGTACCTACAGAATTTCACAAGAGCAAGATCCAAAGAAGCACACAACTAGTTCTCCATATTTTCTCTAACAGCATCCTCTTACACATCATATAGTAGCAAGTTGCTTTTGAAATTGAGGGGTGCTTCTAAAGCAGTTTTTGATGTACTATGATGTGCTGCTGTGTTAAGAAAAAAGTTTCAATACAAAAGTTTGAAATACCACTCTGCATGCATAAGTTCTCAGTTATGTGTAAAGTCATTCTTTGGATCCATCCATAGAAACAGGGATGGCAAAACCAAACAGATTTCAGAACAGTGATAACTTAAAAGTTATACAACTAAATTGGTGCAAAGGGTGAATTTTGTTCATATTTTTCTCAGGGCCCTTCCACATAGCCCTATAACTCAGAATATCAAGGCAGATAATCCACAATATGTGCTTTGAACTGAGTCCACACTGCCATATAATCTAGTTCAGTGCATATTTTATCTCCCCGAAGGGACTCAGTGCAGTTTCCAGCACTTATGGCAAACATTCAATGCCAGGAAAAAGACATATTAACATATTGTTTTGATGCAGTTTGTTAAGATGTCTTTTTCCTGGCATTGAATGTTTGGAAACCATCCTGAATCCTTTTGGGGAAAGGATGTGGTCTATAAATTTGGTGGTCTATAAATAAAGTTGTTGTTGTTGTTGTTGTTGTTGTTATCATTATTTGATACACAACAAGATTAGTACACAGCAAATAAGATCACTATGCTGGCTGTTGTATTGGATCACATGTCAGACACTTCCCAAGTGTCTAGGACTATATGATGTATCTGCAAATAACGTGTGCAGATCCAAGTAGGGTGACTTTTTGCAGCTGACAGATGGTAATTTTGTCAGCGCTGATTGTTTTTAAGTGCTGGCCAAGATCTTTAGACACTGCACCCAGTGTGCCAATCACTACTGTGACCACCTTTCCTGGCTTTTGCCAGAGTCTTTCAATCCTCATATTGTGCAAGCTTTTCCTATTATTATTATTATTATTATTATTATTATTATTATTATTATTATTGACACAACATCGGTTCTGATGCATAAATAGAGAGTGCCAGGCATAAACCATGAAAATGTAGCCCACTCTTTTACCCTAAGTAGCTACAACTACACAGAAAAAAAGACCCAAGTGAGGTTGGAATTGGCCTAGCTCTCATAAAGTTGATAAACCTCTGTCAGATAAGAATTTTCACCTTTTGACTGCAAGGTGCAATACCTTTAATTAAGTGATTGTAATTTTGTATTACAGAAGTGCAGCACTATGGTTTCATCTTTACTTTCATTGCTCCACCTTGCAGAATCCTAGGATTTGAGTTTGGTGAGATATTTAGAATTTCCTGCAAGAGAACTTTTAACTGTGTTGCATGAAATTGCACGAGAAAGTTTAAAGTCTCTTCTTCAACTACAAACCAGGATTGCACAGGATGCAACCATAGTCCCATATAAATTTGTGTATAAATCAGCCTCATTTATTAAGTTGAGAGCAGGCTTGGAGGTTAAAATTATGGTTTTGATATGACTCACAGATAAGCTAAAGATCATTCTACTGAAAGAAGAAAGCATCAATGCCACCTCAGGAGGTCAACCACCCTTGGCCACTGGCCACTCCAACCCAATTTGTTGGATATCATCAGATTTTAAAGGGATGACTTTTGCTCTTTTGTACATTCTCCCATTTTATGAGAAGAAAAGTGCTCAGAAAGAACTACTGCATGCTTCCTCCAATTCCCTCCCCGTTTACATTTATTTTATTTCTCATTACATCTAATAACAAGCTTCCATCAATTTTAGTAATTGTTTTGACCAAGGAATCACATAAACAACAGAGTTTAGACTCCTTGGTATAAAGGAATTTGTTTTAAACCAGCTTAAGTCTGTAGCAAGGATAACACCCCTCACAGAGCAATCCTTTTGTGGTTTTTGTGGGATTCCAAGTTTTCCAATTTGTTGCAGGCTATAATAAAGAGCCATCCAGAAGTTGCAAGACAATAATCAGTTCAGTTTGCATGTAAAACAAAGCAAACAACAGAAAGCTTCTACTTCTACCAGTCTCACTGACTTCTGTGGTCAATGGTCTGGGAACTGAGGCATTGGTTACAACCAACCATAAGTACAGGTCCGGCATCTGAGGTCATGAATGGGTAGGAATTTTGGTTTGGGTTTACACCTATTCATTTACAGCATAGTTTGCCCTTTAGCAAAAAAGTTCCAAAAAGTTCATAAGCAACTTGCATATGACAAATATATAACAAAGAAAAGGTAAGTGTGTTTGTCCATAAGAACAAGAACAATAACAAAAATATACCAGAAGACACAGGTCTGAGCAATGTCTTTTTTCAGAATAACCAAAATGTTACAAAATAGCATACACATTTTCAAGAACTAGCAGATTCAAGACAGATCTAGTAATAAATAGAGTCTTGTTGAAAAAAATAGTTCCCTACCATTATTTCTTCACCCCAGAATCCTAAATGTAACTTGAGAATACTCTAAACATGTTATACTGAACTGTTTGTGTGTGTGTCTGTGTGTGTATGATAGAGAGAAACTTCAGTTTACTTGTTGACTTATGATGTTCTTATGAATTGCACTATCTGTACTAATGTAGGGAGTTTTTTTATTTCCCCATTTTTCATACCAAATTCTAGCCTTAATAAACAGTACTATTTTGTGGCATTTTGGTTGGTCCTAATAAAGATTTGTGCAAAACTGTACAATGTGTAAAGAAAAAAAATATTTTACCCTCATACGTACCTCATCCATATCCATCAAAATGACTTCACTTTGTCATGATGTCTTCATCGTGCTTTGTCCGCACAGAAGTGGTCCCCCATTACTCTACCTCTTCAATTGTAACCAGCAGAAATGTCATAGGGCCCAAACATCCAGCAAGGATTTTGCCCATCAGACTCATTGGAAAAGGGGTAGTACAACATGGCTTCTACCTTTTCCCATGAAATGTGGGGAAAGGAACAAGCAAGCAAAAGGTCTGAAGTTTGCTCCACAGTATGAAGCAAATCCACAGTGAGAGGTCATGCATGCCCCTCACCAGGTTTTGTGAATATGTACAATGCATATATTTTACTCTCAACCGCCCCTTGGTCTAAAGCATTTATTTCTTCAAACACCACTGATTGTCTCTCCTAGGACACAGGGAAATCATTGTATGTGAAGAACTGTTTGTAATCCCCTGATTCATCACTCCCCTGTGATCAAGTGTCATTTGAGACCCAGGTTGCAGCTCAAGATGGGAAACACATTTCTCCATTGATTTTCTAAGTGCTTCAATGTCTGGGCAATGTCTGGGCCAATTCCTCAGTTGTAGAGAAAATAACACTATGCGATTTTGATAATGCTAGATTGAACTGATTTTGTAGGTGCTCTGAAACATGTACATTGGCCACAGTCTGAAAATGTAATTCATATAATTATTTAAAGAGCAAAATTTCTAAACTATGTCAAAAAAGAAAGAAGGGAAAGTTTTAATAGAAGGGTTCATAATTTAACCTGTTAGAATCTGTGTATGGAATTTAGAAATAATAAATATCAGACCAGAAGGAAGAATAGAAAAACAATGTAATAGGAAGGAAGAACGGAATTATATATGAATGTCTCCAACCCAAGGGACGGGAAGTCACTAAATTGGAAGGGGTGGGAGGAGGGGAGAGCATGACCAAACACAAATATTGCATGATGTTAGGAAATACTGTATTGGTTCATGCATATATACATGTATATAGGTTTGTTCCAATGTTTTTATGAATATGCAAATTGGAAATTAATCAATAAAGAGCACAATGAAAGAATATGAGACTTCATAGCATATGCACGCATGAAAAGCACACATTAAAATTGTTAGGTTCATACTTCAAGGTGCTTCTGTTATAAAGTGTGAAAACACCAAAGGACATAGGAGTGAATGTTTGGGGCAACAAAGTTCTGGATACAATAAGTGGACTGTGCTATGATGAGGAAAAGCCAAAGAGAAGGAAGATGAGAAATGTCCAAAACAAGGACAAGAACTTTAACTTCCAAAATGGTCCTGAAACTGGGCACAAACAATAGTATGTATGTGGAATAAACTCTGGTGAAAACTGTCCAATGAAAAATATTGGTTGCATGAACTGATCCTCAGACATTTCATGGATTACAACCAGAGGCCTCAACTTGATCATTAAACTTCCTGATCATATTCAAATTTCAACAAAAAATGTATACCAAACATGTAGATGGCATGGAACTTGAAGTTTCCATGCACATGTGGCTGTTGAATGTGCTCTGAATTTTCCTTGATGATTTTTCCAACAAGAAAAGAGATGGGAAATGTAGGGAAGGGTGCACAGGAAGGTTACGAATGGCAATTAATGGTTTTTCCTATAAAATGATGTGAAAAAAATAGTACAATTGCAGAAAGGTGATCTCATCTAGAAGCATCCTAGAGGAGGATTTGCCTGTCTCCTATTATGCTAAGTTCAAACAAACAAAACAAAATAGCTGTGTTTGGTAGAATTTGACTGGTTTTTTTTATAGGATGACAGGCCTATCAGAGGATTTTATTTACCAGGATGACAGGCAAATAAAAGGCTCAACTGGATGGAAGAATAATTTTCAAGACAGAGTGATTGATACAGGATGTTTACTTCAAGCTAGCTTGACATAGCTAGTCAGAAGTAAATATCCCTATGGATGGAGCAGGGGAGGACAGCTTGCTTCTTACCCTCTGTTGGTTAACAGCAGCATGAGTTGACATTCAAGAATCTCAAATATAAATATCTTCAAGTCCTGAGGCTGCTGTTTGTTACACTGTCATAGATAAAGTATTCAAGATGTCTCAGCGCAGTGCTAACTTTGGTAATGCCAAGGGAGAATCCATAACTTGAATTGGCAAACCTCAGGGAAGAAATTCAATGGGAAATTGTGATGGGATAGATCAGGCATGGGCAAACTTTAGCCCTCCATGTGTTTTGGACTGCAACTTCCACAGTTCCTAACAGCCGATAGGAGGTGTAGGAGTTGGAGTCCAAAACACATGGAGTGCCTATGTTTGCCCATGCCTGAGATAGATGGATGGATGAGGAAGGAAGAGAGATGGGGGGAGGGCTTTTTCTCTGTACAATAGAAAATGAGACTAGTATTTGAAGAGAGGAGAAGAGAGGGAGGGAGGGAGGGAGAGACAGAGAGAGAGAGAGAGAGAGAGAGAGAGAGAGAGAGAGAGAGAGAGAGAATCCAGAAACTATTGCAAAAGGATTCCAAATGGGTAATCTTGCAATGACTCATGGTCAATATATTTGTGTGGAAGAAAAGGTGGCAAAATTGTGAGCATGTTGTTAGAGTGCAGGCTGTCCTTCCTTAAAAAGTAACCCTTTTCCTGCTTTGATTGTCTCACACGTCAGAAAAGCCCCACTCTTCCCACCCCTCCTTGCCCCACTTATATTTTGTTTCAAACAAATACACAGGCAGCCAGGTTCTGTTGGAGTATTTTATTTAAAAAGAAAAAATATGTGCATTTGTGTCTTTTATGCATCTAATAATTCAAGGGAAAGCCAGCAAGCATCAGAAGGGTGTGTGCAAGTGCTCCAGGGTTTCTGCTGCTTATTAAGGAGAAGTTTCAAGTTTGTACAAGTGTCTTCCTTCTCCCTCTGGGAGGAAGGTAGAGAAAGACAAGAAGAGCCTGGGAGGCCAGATCCTGGTTGCAAGGAGTGCAGTGGACAGCACACACAAGGAAGACAATGGAGAAGAAGATAGGAGAGGAGAGCTACGAATCTGGAAATAAACAAACCACAGAAAGAAAAAGAAAGCAGAAGGGGAAGAGAGAGAGAGAGAGAGAGAGAGAGAGAAAGAGAGAGAGAGAGAGAGAGAGAGAGAGAGAGAGAGAGAGAGAGAGAGAGAGAGAGAGAGAGAGAGAACAACATGAAGGAGGAATTCCACTCAGGAAGAATGTGTTGCCTGTTATAATTCTGCACCATCACTTTCAAGGAATAAAGAAAAAAAATGCTTACCTTCAGCCTCTATCGAGCAGAGTAGAAGAGCTGTACAAAGGGCAGCAACTGCTATGGCAGAGAGCCTTATCTTCATTGCTGCTGTTTTGGATCACAACCACATGAAGGATTCTATGAGGAGAAAAAAAGGAGACATAGAATCAGATTGCCAAAAATTAAAAAGTGAATAGAGAGAATAGAGAGTGAAGTAGCAACAGAGAGGAAGAGAAAGCTAGAAATCTGTTTGCCAAAGACCATCTTCTTTCCAACACACACACACACACAAGCACAAGACCAAATGAAGACTTAAAAGTAGTGAAGCTCTTGTACTTAAAAACTGCTGCTGCTGCTGAAATATTTAACCATGAAAGGAAAAAGAATATGAGACTGCACAATTGGGGTGGGTGACTACATCCTTCCAATTTTTTGTGTGTCAGGAGCGACTTGAGAAACTACAAGTTGCTTCTGGTATGAGAGAGTTGGTTGTCTGCAAGGATGTTGCCCAGGGGACGCCCAGATATTTTACCATCCTGTGGAAGGCTTCTCTCATGTCCCCACATGGGAAGCTGGAGCTGATGGACAAGAGTTCACTCACTCCCAGGATTTGAACCATCAAGCTTTTGGTCAGCAGTCCTGCTAACACAAGGGTTTAACCCAGTGGTTCTCAACCTTCCTAATGTCGCGACCCCCCCCCCCCCCCTAATACAGTTCCTCATGTTGTGGTGATCCACAACCATAAAATTATATTTGTAGCTACAGTATTATTATTATTATTATTATTATTATTATTACAATATTTATATCCCGCCCTTCTCACCCAACAGGGTGAATAAAACAGACATATAAAAACAGTACAATACACTATAAATCAGTTAAAAAATTAACTTACATAAACATTCATAAAATGCATTTATAAAATATAGATAGGCATGTACAAGTTTAAAAGACTGGGTCTGTCAATTGAGTTCCAGCATACATAATAGTAATTAATGCTGCTGATTCTTATTCGAAAGCCTGGCCCCACAACCAAGTTTTTACCTTCCTACGGAAGGATAGGAGGGAGGGAGCCTGCCTGATTTCAATGGGGAGGGCGTTCCATAGGCGGGGAGCCACTACTGAAAAGGCCCTGTCTCTCATCCCCGCCAGCCGCACCTGTAGAGTCTCACTTACCCAAGCCTCACTTATCCAAGCCTCTGGATAATCCAAGCCATTTTTGTCGTCAATGTTTTCAATATATTGTGATATTTTGGTGCTAAATTCATAAATACAGTAATTACAACATAACATTACTGCATATTGAACTACTTTTTCTGACAGATTTGTTGTATAACATGATGTTTTGGCGCTTAATTTGTAAAATCATAACCTAATTTGATGTTTAATAGGCTTTTCCTTAATGCCTCCTTATTATCCAAAATATTCGCTTATCCAAGCTTCTGCTGGCCCGTTTAGCTTGGATAAGTGAGACTCTACTGTACTTTATAACTGTAATTTTGCTACTGTTGTTAATCGTAACGTAAATATCTGACATGTGGGATGTATTTTCATTCACTGGACCAAATTTGGCACAAATACGTGATATGTCCAAATTTGAATACTTTTGGTGGGAGGATTTGCTGTCTGTTTCCAAAAAGGAAGATGACAGACTGAGAGATCTTCAGCCTTCTCTGTCAAAGGGCTTCCTAAGACCATCAGAAATATGTGTTTTCCGATGGTCTTTGGTAACCCCTCTGACACCCTCTTGCAACCCTCCCCCTGACAGGAGTCCCAACACCCAGGTTGATGAACATCGGTTTAACCCATTGAGTCAAGGGGGGCTCCTTCCAGATGGTGTTTAGCGTTAAATTTGCCCTTTTCTCAAAAAGTGCTCTTCATGGTTACTTGGGGAGGGGCGAGTTGCTGATGCATACTCACCCACAATTTTTAATTAAAAAAAAAAAAAAGAAAGAACGACATCGGGACTCTGGAGAAAGGAAATACAGTTTCCCCACAAGATGATAGAAAGACAAACAGTGCCACGTGAATAATATAGGATCCTTAGGGAAGCATGGTCTGTGGCAGAGGAGGATGATGATGATGGTGATGATGATGATACACTTTTTTTATATTCCGCCCTTCTCCCCTAGGAAACTCAGATCGGATTACAACATTTTACAGTTGTAATCTGTAACTTGATAACAGTTCCAGCTGATATTGCTGTTTTGTTCCCTCTCCTTTGGACATCCAGGGTGTGGTGTTTATTTCTCATCTATCACCCACTGCTTCCTTCCTCATCAACAACTTTACCAACCAGGGTGGCAACATTTCCTAATTTGCAACATACAATGACAGTTAAAACAAAATGACCAAGGAGACTATGAAATTAAAAACACATTAACAATAATCTCAAAATGTATGCAACATTATGTTGCTGGAAGATTGAAACTGTTTCAAAATTGACACACATGTTTCAGCAAAGGTGAAATACAGTTGTTGCTAATCAATCTTCTTTCAATGCTGTGACATTTTTAAGTCTGATACATGTGGTTTTAATGCATCATGTTTCTTTGTTTCATGCAGGCAACACCAGCAGGAGTAGTGGTCAAAATTGCTTCAAGCAGACAGTGTGATCATGGAAGTGGTGTGGAATTTCATCCATTCCTTCACCCCTGCTGCTCCAAAGGAAATGCAGGAGCAAATACTGTGCTCCAGTGACGGCTAATTCAGAAGTTGCTTCCCCCACCGTTCCTCCCCTTCAGCCTTGCACTGAATCAAACCTGGCACCTTTATTCAGATGGGATTTTATTTGGCCCCTTTCTCACAATTGCTGAAACACTTAGTTACAAATGACTTGTCTCAGTACAGTGAGGATGCTGCAGTAAATGGATTTAAAAAACTGATCTGCCCACAAAAAAACTAGTTGCTGAGATCCCATCTTCCCTCCCTACAAAGTCTGGGACAAATTAGACACTAAGGGGATGCCACATACCACTGAAATATGACACTCCACTAAGTAGCACTATGATGTAACCAGACCACTTTTGTTCATACACTTGGGGTGAGAAAGCAACTCTAGAATGTAAACTGGGGGAAGGAGAGTAGGCAACAAGAGTTGACAATATCCATTGAGAAATAAACACAATTGGCTGAAAATCTGGAGCAATCCTACTGAAATTCTTTTAACTGAACATATTAACTAGCCCCACTCTGGGGGAAAGGCAGTGGTTTCCAGCATGCCTTGGAAATATGTGGATTGTAGTACAGGATGTAGCATTCAGCATCCTTTAAAATCTCAGATTTCACTTTTAAACCCAAAAGGTTTTTGTTTATGTGTTTTGATGGCTGCATGCACAGGCATAGGCAAGTCTTGCACAGTCTGCTAAAACCTCCTAAACTAGGGGAAGAGGGATACTTTGTTATTTAAGACTTAGTACGCTTTTTTCTCACATCTATCAAAAACATGGATATTCAGAATAAGAAAATCTGTGCCAATGTATTAGATTTACACCACTGATCCACATAAAAGCATTCAAATATCAGGACAACCACAATTCAGATTATACAATCAACGCTTCTTCACAACTATTTTTGCTAGCACTTCTAATCTACATCAGTACTACTCAAAATGGTGGTGTATGGATACCTTGAGCCATTAGCCAGTCTCTGAAAGGTTTCCAGGAAAGAAATAACAACAACTGTCAAATGCTTTCATGGCCAGAAACACTGGATTGCTGTGAGATTTCTGGGCTGTATGGCCATGTTCCAGAAGCATTCTCTCCTTACATTAGTGTCACACTGCATTAATTCTATAGTGTAGACCAGGGGTCCCCAAACTAAAGCCCGTGGGCCAGATATGGCCCTCCAAGGTCATTTACCTGGCCCCTGTCCTAAACTTTAGACTTGGGGTTGACCTAAGTCTACCTGGTCTTTGGAGGTCTCTTTGCTTACCTATAGTCTTATGAGATTGTCTAGATGGTCTTTGAAGGTCACTTTGCTTAGCCTTATGAGATCATCTAGATGGGTTTTGGAGGTCACCTTCCTTACCTATGGTCCTATGAGACTGTCCAGATGGCCTTTGAGGGGCCCTTTCCATACCTATGGTTTTATGAGATTGTCTAGATGGCCTTTGGGGGGCCCTTTCCTTACCTATGGTCTTATGAAACCATCTAGGTGGTCTTTGAGGTCCCTTTCCTTATCTATGGTCTTCTGATGGCCTGATGAGATCATCTAGATGGGCTTTGCTTTGCTCTTTGCTTACCTATGATCTTATGAGATTGTCTAGATCAGGGGTCCGCAAACTAAGGACCTACAAGGTGATTTACCTGGCCTCTGTGCTAAACTTTAGACTAAGGGTTGACCTAACTCTGAAATGGCTTGAAGGCACACAACAACAACAATCTTGATTTTTTACTATTTCATCATAGTCTGAGGGACCATGAACCGGCCCTCCACTTAAAAGGTTTGAGGACCCCTGGTGTAGACACACCCTTAATCTAATGTTCAACTACTGGTCAGGACAGAACCTTCCTGCTCCTCTCCTTTAGATCTTAAAAACTGTTTTTTGGGGGGAGGGGAAAGGGTGAGAACAGTGGTTCTCAACCTGTGGGTCCCCAGATGTTTTGGTCTTCAACTCCCAGGAATCCTAACAGCTGGTAAACTGGCTGAGATTTTTGAGAATTGTAGGCCAAAACACCTGGGGACCCATAGGTTGAGAACTACTAGCTTATAACAAGAGGAATTCAATGTAGATACACCCCTAGTCCCATTGGATCCAACAAAAGAAGAATTTATACCATCTTAACCTAAGACTCAATTTCTGGATGCTAATCACCTGTAACCTATGTGCATGCTTTGCCTGATCCACTGTATAAACTGATCTCCCAACCTGATGATACCAAAACTTCACAGTTTCCTCCTTTTCATGCTGAAGTAATATGTGGGAGTCAATAGAGTGGGAGGCAGAAGAGTGAAATGGTTTTTAGAGAAGAGACTACCAAGTCTTTATGTCATCCAAATTATAGAAGGGGGTGTCTAACATTCAGTGCAAAGGATGCACTCAAGTTTATATATATATATATATATATATATATATATATATATATATATATTTCTAGTTTCAGCATATCTTTTAACACGACTGATAAAATTTAAAAAGAGAGAATGTGCATATAATTAAGCAGTAATTTTAAATTATCAAAGCGCTGCCAAAACCAAACCACAAAGAATCACAGCTGGCTAGAAATCATTAGGTGATTAACACCTCGGGGATAAATTGTTCTGTCTTATTTAAATTTTGTTCAAAAAAAAATCCCAATCAGCTATCCAAACCCAAAGAAAGAATTAATCATAATGTGAAAACTGACAAGAATCGACAGTGCCTTCCTGGTTTCCATCCAACAGCAGACACTCCAGCGGAGATACAAATGACGGATTTTTAATTACTGCTTTTTGCAAGAGCTCAACACATGTGTGCAGGCACATACACATAAACGCAAAGGGTAAATATTAAGATGTAAAGGTCGTTCAAACATATCAGCAATCCCTGGCACCTTCCACCCTTACATTCCAACGTTCAGTTTCTAACTTCTTATATGAAAATGCTCAAACTGTGAGATCAAACAAACATCCTGGAAATTCTCCCACAGTGCAGAATTTTAACCATTTGACACCACTTTAACTCCATCCTGGGATGTATAGTTTGTTGTGGCACCTGAGCTCTCAGGCAGAGAAGGGCAAATATTTTACAAAAATACAAATCACTCAATTCCATAGCATTGATCCACAGCACTTAATGTGGTGTCAAACTTCTACCATTCCGAAGTGAAGATACAGGATATGTCTTAAGTCTCCATCAAGCGTGCATCTACATGTAGAATGGATGCAGTTTAACGCCTTTTTGTCTCAATCCTACAGGATCAAATGAGTTGTAGTTTTATAAATTATTTAGCATTCTGCCTCCCTAAACCACAGCTTCTATGATTCCCTAGCACTGACCTCATTAAAGTGGTGTCAAATGAAACATCAAAAACATCTGGGCGTCCCCTGGGCAACGTCCTTGCAGACGGCCAATTCTCTCACTCCAGAAGCAACTTGCAGTTTCTCAAGTCGCTCCTGACACTAAAAAAAAAGCCATTCTACAGTGTAGGTCCGCCCTAGGAACCGAAGTACAGGCAGTCCACAAATTACAGACAAGATAGGTTCTCGAAGGCTTTCATGGCCAGAATCACTGTGTTGCTGTGAGTTTTCAGGGCTGTATGGCCATGTTCCAGAAGCATTCTCTCTTGATGTTTTGCCAGGCATCCTCAGAGGTTGTGAGGTCCATTGGAAAACTAGGCAAGTGAGGTTTATATATCTGTGGAAGGTCCAGGGTGGGAGAAAGAACTCTAATCAGCTTGAGGCAAGTGTGAATTAGACACCTTGATTGGCATTAAATGGCCTTGCAGCTTCAAAACCTGGCTTCTTCCTGCTTGGAGGAAGTGTTGGGAGGTGTTGGGAGGTGAATTCCAAGCATGAAACAATCAGGGCCAGCTAATACCTCCCAACAAAGGATACCTCCAGGCAAGAAGAGGCCAGGCTTTGAAGCTGAAAGGCCATTCAGTGCTAATCATGGTGACAAATTGCTACATTCACACTTGCCTCAAGCAGACAAGAGTTCTTTCTCCCACCCTGGACATTCCACAGATAATATAAACCCCACTGGCCTAGTTTCCAATGCACCTCACAACCTCTGAGGATGCCTGCCATGGATGTGGGTGAAATGTCAGGAGAGAATGCTTCTGGAACATGGCCATACATCCCAAAAAACTCACAGCAACCCATGATAGGTTCTGTAGATTTGTTCTTAAGCTGAATTCATGTGTAAGTTGAAACAAATACATTTTAAAGTGTAATATAAGCTTTGGATACCAAAGGGAAGGGTTAACATTCCTGTGGTGTTGTTATTGTTGTTGTTGTTTTGTTTTGTTTTCTGTTGTGTTTTTTTTTCTTTTTGGTTTGATGGGTTGTTATTTTGTTTTGATTTTGGTGTTGTTGTTGTTGTTGTTGTTTTTGCTATCTGTACCCCTGTTCAGGCAATTTAGTCACTTTCTGTCCCTGTGATAATTTTGAAACATTTGGGATTTTGAAACATTTGGCTTGTTACGGAAACAAGGATTGGTGCTAAAACTTCAGTGGAGACACCTTCTCTCCCTGATAATAACTCTTCCAGGAGTGAATTTCCCTTCCAAGGGGAAGATTTCTCTCACTTCCTGTTGCCTCACCCCGTTCTTAACTAGAAATCATTTTTTAAGCCAGGGACTGCCTGCAATGAGAGAAGGCCGGGTGGAAAAGCCCAGGGTGGGTCAAGGGGTGTCTCGCGTGGGCTTAGGGCGCCGCCTTGTGGGCAGCGACGGCAAGAGGAGAGAACAGCGGGGGATGGCAAGAGAGTTAAGGGTCCCTTCTTCGCCTCCTTCCGCCTCCCGCCAGACTGGAATCCTTCCTACCACCAACCTCCTTCCTTTGACACACACACACAAACCTATCTCAGATTCCTCGCAGCCATCTCCTTGACTTTTCTACTATTCGAGGCAATATTTCAACTGATTTTCCTCCCCTTCACTTTCTCAACGTGGCAGCAGAGCCGCCTCGAAGATCCCAGTCCCTTTCACGCACAAGAAGGAAAACAGTAATGACAATAACGCAAAGAAAGGGTGACACTGGTAGGACGATCCCAGAGCTCTGGTCTAGCACTACATTTCCCCGAAATGAGCAAATAATATTGCGCATCTTTCCAAGGCAAGGAGAAACGTACATATAAGGAGCTCCTGCTGAGCTCAAGGAAGGACTGGGGAGGGCACTGGGGACAGGAAAGAAAGAGGTCCTTCCTCTGCCAACCCGACATAAATCACGTCGGAAAGCACAGGGGATTGCTGGCTATTCCTATCAGGAGGTAAACGGGATTTAGGAATCGCTTCAACCGCTCAGAGCAACACAATTAGGGAGGCGCTCAGGAGACACAAAGCCACGTTGGAAGACATCCAGTGAGAGACTACACCTTGAAGATGAACAAAACCTGTGGCTACCAGTATTTTTTTTAAAAAACTCTAAAATCAGAACAGTAAATAATGGACAACACACTGAAAACAGGGAAATTCCAGACAAGACACAATCGGGGCCAGCTAGCAGCTACCAACAAAGGATTCCCCTAGCCAGGAATCAGCCAGGCTTTGAAGCTGCAATGCTATTAAATGCCAATCAAGGTGGCAACATTCACACTTGCCTCCAACAGAGTTCTTTCTCCCGCCCTGGACCTTCCACAGATATATAAACCCCACTTGCCTAGTTTCCAACAGACCTCACAACCTCTGAGGATGCCTGCCATAAATGTGGGAGAAACGTCAGGAGAGAATGCTTCTGGAACATGGCCATACAGCCCGAAAAACTCACAGCAACACAGGGATTCCGGCCATGAAAACCTTCGACAACACATATCCTTACAGCACCTGGTACTTGTTTCCCATCCGAGTGCCAACCAGACCCAGCTTGGCTCCCAGGATCAGACAGGATCTGTTGCCTTTATTCGACCCTTCCCATTTACTCTAGTCTTGGAAAAAATTTAACTCATTTTTTAAAAAGGGATCCCTCAAATCAGCGCGTGGGCTTGACAGAACAGTCACTTCATTAAAAATAACGACTCATTTCGTTAGCCATCTCCCAACCAAGTGCCAGCCAGGGCTGACCCTGCTTAGTGCCCAAAATCAGACAAGATCTGATGCAATTTTAGACCCTTCACATTGACTCTGGATACATTGGCCTCATATTTTTTTTAAAAATTAGTTGCTGTGAGTTTTCCGGGCTGTGTGGCCATGTTCCAGAAGCATATTTGTGGAATGTTCAGGGTGGGAGAAAGAGCTCTTGTCTGTTGGAGGCAAGGAATAAGCCGGGCTTTGAAGCTGTGAGCCTATTCGATGCTAATCAAGGTGGCCAATTGCAACATTCACACTTGCCTCAGGCAGACAAAAGTTCTTTCTCCCACCCTGGACATTATTCCGCAGATACATAAACCCCACTTGCCTAGTTTCCAACAGACCTCACAATCTCTGAGGATGCCTACCACAGATGTGGGTGAAACATCAGGAGAGAATGCTTCTGGAACATGGCCATACAGCCCGGAAAACTCACAGCAACCCAGTGATTCCGGCCATGAAAGCCTTCGACAAGACATTTCAAGGAATGCTTCATATCTGCCCGTGGGGCTCAACAGTACAGTACAGTAACTTCATTACAAATGCTCCCTTCTTTCCTTGTCGGTCTCCCATCCAAGCTGCAGCCAGAGCTGACCCTGCTTAGTTACCAAGGGCCCTTCCACACAGCCAGGGCCATAGCTAGAAAAAAAATCGGGGGGGGGGGGGTTGAAACTTTTTTTTTAAGCAAATCATGAAGAGTAGTTCCATAATGCAAAATAATTTAGAAATCGGGATCCATCGAATAACTTCAGTGGACACTCATGAGGATTGGGTTAATCAGTTAAAATTCATGAGTAAACCAAATTTTTAAAAACTTGAAAATTTTCGGGGGGGGGGGGGGGTGAACCCCTGGTAGAAAATCCCACAATCTCGGCTTTGAACTGGGATATCTGAGTCCACAGTGCCATATATTCCAGTTCAATGCAGATAATGTGGGATCTTATTCAGCTGTGTGGAAGGGGTCCAAGACCCGAGAAGACCTGAGACCTGTTGGGCAGTGAGACCCTCTCCCCGCTTTCATGGTTCCTCACAGTTCAGGCGCAAAGGGAAGTGTCCAGTCCATCTCGCCCTGGTCGCATCCCAGTTTAGGACATCCGCGCTTTGGACTGCCAAGGACAGAGGCGCATCTAATCCCATCCCAGCTCAAGGCGCTAAAGACAAAGGCAAGGAGGCGCGTCTGGTTGCAAAGGAGCCTGCAAAGGAGAAGCAGGCGCCGAGACAGACCTTTCAGGGGATGGAGATGAAAGCCAGTCCCTCCGGCAAATCCTGGAGGGCGACTTTGGGAGCAGAAGAGCCTCTTCCTCCTCCTCTTCCTCCTCCTGCTTAGGGTTAGTGAGACTGGTGCTGCTGCTGATGCGGGCAGGTCCGTCCCTTCCGTCGGGGCAGCCTCGCCTTCTCGGAGTGGGGAGCGCCTCCCGCCAACCGCGCTCCTTAAGAGAGGGCTGCTCCCGACTGGTCTCTCGTAAGCGGTTACGAAACGGCGGCGGTGGAGGGAAGGAAAGGTGGACGCCTGCCACGGAGGAGGAGGAGGAGGAAGAGGAGGAGGATGGCCTACGCGCGCCTCCAGCCAAAGGGGAATCTCTCTCTCTCTCTCTCTCTCTCTCTCGCATTCCTCGGCGCATTCCTAAGGCATGAGGAGTCCCCCCATCAGCTCCGGAGAGGGACGATGAAGAGCAGGAGGAAGGAGGAGGAAGGAGGGGGCAAAGGGGGCAAAGGGGGACGCCCGGCCAAGAACACACGTCGCTGCCTTCGCCTTCTCTCCCTCTCTCGGAGCCAAGCGGCAGCCTTGGCCGAGGCCAGTGCCAAAAGGGAGCCGCGTTCGTGGACGCCCCGAAGGAGACTCCCTGCAGCCGCTTCTCCGCGATGGAAAGGCTCAGGGCGACGAGGGAGCCACCGAACAGGCGCCCAGCTTACGGCTTGGAATAATAATTGGGATTTTTTTTTTTTTGGGGGGGGGGGAGAGAGGGACAGAAACGCCAAGCTATTGGAAATAATTGCACCCAGTCTCTGGGCACATGCCCCTTTTGAAATAAATCGCAGTCATAACCCCACCTCCTCCAAGGAGAACTGAACCACCTAAACTGGGCTCTACAAGCCAATGGAGACTCTGTACCCAGACTCTGGGTACATATGCCTGAGTACATCTCTCTGGTACATATGCCTTTTGAAATAAGTGGCAATCATAACCCCACCTCCTCCAAGGGGAACGGAACCACCTAAACTGGGCTTTACAGGCCAATGGATGATACTCCGTCACAGACATCAGAAGAGCTGCAAGGCCAAGAACAAGCCAGGAGAGTAAAGACAAAGACCCACCCAGAGGGAAAGTGTTCTTCCCATACATCAAGGGAATCACTGACTGCATAGGGAAGCTGATGAAGGAACACAATCTACAAACTATCTACAGACCCACCAAGAAAATCCAACAAATGCTACATTCAGCAAAGGACAAGAGGGATCCTCTCACCTCTGCAGGAGTCTACCATGTACCATGCAGCTGTGCACAAGTCCCCCAAAGACCCCCAAACGCAGCATTGCCCAGACACCAATCAAAGAACATGAAAGGCACTGAAGACTATTCCCACCAGAGAAGTCAGCCATCACAGAGCACTTGATGAACCCACCTGGACACAGCATATTATTTGAGAACACAGAAATGCAGGACCACACTAACAACCACCATGTCAGACTACACAGAGAGGCCATTGAAATCCACAAGCATGGGGACAATTTCAAAACAAAGGAGGAAACCATGAAAATGAACACAATCTGGCTACAAGTATTAAAGAACTCTAGAATCAGGATAGTAAATAAAGAACAACACTCAGAAAACGGGAATTCCAGTGAGGAAACCATCAGGGCCAGCTAACACCTCCCAACAAAGGATTCCCCCAGGCAGGAAGCAGCCAAGCTTTGAAACTGCAAGGCCATTCAGTGCTAATCAAGGCGGTCAATTGCATCATTCACACTTGCCTCAGGCAGACAAGAGTTCTTTCTCCCAACCTGGACCGTCCACAGATCTATAAACCCCACTTGCCTAGTTTCCCACAGACCTCACAACCTCTGAGGATGCCTGCCATAGATGTGGGCAAACCGTCAGGAAAGAATGCTTCTGGAACATGGCCATACATCCTGGAAAACTCACAGCAACCCAAAATAGGTTCTGTAGGTTTGGGCTTAAGTTGTATGTATGTATGTTTTTAGCTTTGGATAGCATAGGGAATCGTTAGATTTGGCTTGCTGTGGGGTGATAAAGTTTCAGTGGAGACTCCTTTTGCCCATGATAACTCTTTCAGGAGTGGATTTCCCTTCCTAGAGGTAGATTTCTCTCACTTCCTGTTGTCTCACTAACTATGAGCTGCCTGTATGTGTGTGTAAAGATAGATATAGAAATGCAGACACATAAACACATGATATCTGAAAGAGATAGATAGCATAAAACACATAAACACATATTTCCTGAAAACAAGGAGAAATATCTTTTAGGGAATGTGTTTATGTTTTATACACACACACACATCACATTACATCTTATATTACCCTTATGTATATAATTAAAATACACAAATCACGGATTCCCTGAAAGAAAGAAAGTGACATTCGCTTCCCCCCCCCCCCCCCCAAAAAAAAGGTTTGGGTGTGGCATAATCTCCATCTGGGAATATGTGTTCGTGTGCAACATCCATCTGTGAGTTTTCTGGCTGTATGGCCATGTTCCAGAAGCATTCTCTCCTGACGTTTCACCCACATTTATGGCAGGCATCCTTAGAGGTCGCGAGGTATACTGGAAACTAGACAAGCGGGATGTATGTATCTGTGGAAGGTCCAGGGTGGGAGAAAGAACTCTTGTCTGCCTGAGGGAAGTGTGAATGTTGCAATTGGCCACCTTGATTAGCACTGAATGGCATTTCAGCTTCAAAGGATTCCTGCCTCCTTTGTTAGGAGGTGTTAGCAACACAGATATCGCCCCCCCCCCCCAAAAGGGATTTGTTCCCTCTGAACTAATCTTGCCAAGACAAATCCAAGATAGGTTTCTCATAAGATCGCCCTAAGACAAGAAGTAATTGCTTTCAAGAAACTACTTAAAAGCAGGCACCCAATTCAAGGTGGGCAGAAGAAAAACGACCAATTCCCTGAAAGGGAGTGCCGTGAGGGGCAGGGGTTGTGGCCACACGCAGATGTCGCAACTTTCTCGAAATCCTGGCGATCCAGAAGTCTTGGAGGCGAGCCAGGGCGAAGCTGAGGGGCGAACCAGCCCTGCTCAACATAAAGGCTCGCAAAGCCCCCCTTCCCCGCCTAATCTTGCAAGCTAAGCACAGTTAACTCTCGTTAGTATTTTGATGGGAGGCGGCCAACCAACACTGGGTGCTCCAGGCGATATTTCAGAGGAAGTATAGCTAACAAAGCCGCCTCTTAAAGTATTCCTTGCCTCAGGAAATCCAATGAAATCGTCGCCATATAAGTCGGCTTGGAAGTACACGCACCAGCAACTCTTTCGCTCCTGTGCCTTGTTCAGGGGGTTTCCCCCAAGGGGTGAGATATAGGATTGTTCTCATTGGAAAAGGACACACGTCCTCGCTCCCCATTTACAACCCAGTTCAACCGCGCTGGAAAGGGAGGGGCCTTGAACGGCTTGAGTGCTTAATTGGCGTCAATTGCGCAGGCGGCAAAAGCGCCGTTCTTCATCCCCGGGCCACGCTTTCCCGCCTTTTTCCCTCCAGGCATCCGCACGTGGGTGTTATGGGCGGGAAAAGCCCGCCTGACTGAAAGCTAAGAAGAAACCATTCACTATGCATTGTCAGGCCAATTTTTCAGCCTCTTGTGATTGTCAGAGCAGCTGACAACCAAGGCAGGGGGGTGTCCCCTTCTCTAGTGTAGACTAGACATACACCTGACACACAAAAGGTCTCCAAATCATCATTATCCCAAGGCACTCACCACCTCATCTTCTTTGCAAAGTGAACCACCTATTGATACTCCACCAGAAAAGCAAGTGAAGAGGTCCAACAAGGTCTATGGACAATGGGCACATCTACCGTGTAGAATGAATGCAGTTTGACAGCATTTGAAGTGTCATGGCTCAATGCTAGGGAATCGTGGGAGCTGCAGTCTCCCTTCTGCCAAAGAGACCTTTAGTTTGCCTTCAGCAAACTACAACCCTCATTATTACAGGGCATTAAACGATGGTAATTTAAATGGGGCCAAACTGCATCCATTCTACACTGCAGGTGTGCCCAAACGTGGCTAAATGGGCAAGGGAGCAAAGAGCAGAGGTTACTCACTCCCACACCATAGAATCATAGAATCATAGAATCATAGAATAGTAGAGTTGGAAGAGACCTCAAGGGCCATCTAGTCCAACCCCCCGCTAAGAAGCAGGAAATCGCATTCAAAGCACCCCCGACAGATGGCCATCCAGCCTCTGCTTAAAAGCCTCCAAAGAAGGAGCCTCCACCACAGCCCGGGGGAGAGAGTTCCACTGCCGAACAGCCCTCACAGTGAGGAAGTTCTTCCTGATGTTCAGGTGGAATCTCCTTTCCTGTAGTTTGAAGCCATTGTTCCGTGTCCTAGTCTGCAGGGCAGCAGAAAATAAGCTTGCTCCCTCCTCCCTATGACTTCCCCTCACATATTTGTACATGGCTATCATGTCTCCTCTCAGCCTTCTCTTCTGCAGGCTAAACATGCCCAGCTCTTTAAGCCTCTCCTCATAGGGCTTGTTCTCCAGACCCTTAATCATTTTAGTTGCCCTCCTCTGGACGCTTTCCAGCTTGTCAGCATCTCCCTTCATCTGCGGTGCCCAAAACTGGACACAGTATTCCAGGTGTGGTCTGACCAAGGCAGAATAGAGGGGGAGCATGACTTCCCTGGATCTAGACGAAGAGCCAGCATGGAGTAGTGATTTGAGCCTGTTGGAAATAGCAACCTCCAAAGCCTTTCACTATTTACTTGTTAATGTATATATTTGCTAACCTGTATTCTATATGTATGTGGATTTGCCAGTTTGACTATACCTCTTTGGTGTGGGAGGGGTTATAAATATGTGATTGTACTGAGCATGTTCAGACTCAGGAATCCGTTTTGCATCAGACCTCAGTGGAGGTGAATGCATGTATATGTCCAGACCTCAGTGGAGGTGGATGTATGTTGCTGTTTGGACTTCAATGAATAAGTTCGCTTTAGACCTCAGTGGAGGTGGATGCATGATGTTTATGGACTTCAGTGAGTACAACTATACTAAAGACCATGGACTATTGATTACTCAACACAGAGAGAAGCTACATCCTATCTATAACTGAACTTTAATAAGAAATGTGCCTGTATGGTGAATTGATACAAGATGTTTGTGAGTAAACAAGATATGTTATTTTTCAAAGAAGACTGCTTTTTATCTCTGAGTGAATATATTAAACTAAGAAGTTTCAAGGGAGTGTATAGCTTGGGCAATTACAACTACAATTGCAATTTTAACTTCAATGAAACAATCATCCTCTGCTAACCAAATATATTTGTGTAGTGGCATGTCTTTGTCCTTGGCAGTTCAAAGACATGATTCTTCAGTCTAAGAGCTGAGTCACCTGTGTGCCATTACATCAATAATTGTGAATATCACTTGTTTAAAGAGTTGACTTCTAACAAGGTCATGCTTCTCACGACTAGTGGTTTTCAAGAGGTGGTCTCCACATGTTCATGGAGATTCACATATGTCAAATGGATGTGACATCATTTTTTCCTTTTCAATAAGGTTATGATTGCCATTTATTTCCAAATGGATATGTGCCCACACTGCCCAGAGACTTGGTGCAGTTATTTCCAATAGAGCCTGGGTTCAAATTTCTACTCAGCCATGAAAACCTACTGCATAACCTTGGACAAGCCTCACTCTCTCAGTCTCACAAAGGTTATGATTGCCATTTATTCCAAAAGGATATGCCCTCAGAGAATGGTGCAGTTATTTTCCAAAAGGGATGGTCCTTAGGGCATCTTCCAACTCTATGATTCTATGAAAATAAGAGCTAGCATGATAGAATGATTTGAATGTTAGACTCTTGAGACTCAGCCATGGAAAGCCACTGAGTAATCTTAGGCAAATCACACTCTTTGAAACTCAGGGGAAGCCAAAGACAACCTCTTTCTAAACAAATCTAGCCATGAAAACCCCGTGATATGTTCACTTTAGGGTTGCCATAAGTCACAAACGAGTTGAAGACGCACAACAAGACAACAACAACCAGGAAAGTTGGCATTGGGCACTCAAGAATTCCCCTCTGGCCAAAACTCTCTTCTCTTAGCAATGGACACAGGAAAGGCTCCTTGCAATCCTGCAAACCAGAAATGAGATCTTCGACGTAGCCAGTAATCCAGAGATCTCCCTTCTGGAAGCACCTTACCTGTATGGAAGAGGATGGAGCCACAGGGCAGTGGTCTGAACCCCCCTCCCCATCCCTTCTACCTTTTGTATGTTTTCATAACACGCTGACAGGTGCCCCTGGGACCAGATCCATCCCTAAAAGGCTGGGCAACATTCCGGGCGGTGAAATAGAAAGGCGAGAGCCTCCTCTCTTCACAAGCATCCCAATTCCGCCAGTCTCCCGCCTCGACATTCAAAGCACCCACGTACACGCTCCAGGGGTAGATCCTTGGCTTTGCGTGGCTCCTGGAGGTCCTTATTGGGTAAGGCACTCGGGCATCTTCTTGACTGGCAGATCCAGGCGGTCCCGCAGCTCCCCCAAAACGCAGCTAGATCCTTGGAGCAGTCAGAATGGGTTTTCCCTGCGGTGGAGCGAGCTCTCCTGGAGTCACAGGCTTCCCTTTTAACCCTCCCACCAGTCCAGCCTCTCCGCCGAGGAATGAGTGCGTGGGAGGGGAAGCGCGCAGCCCAGTTCATTTATTGTCCGGCAGCGCGTCCTAGCGGCTCTTCGTGGTATTGCAGCCACATCCTTTGGTCCCTACAGTCGCGAGGAAATGGCTTTTCCATCTTTGCAGCTAGATTTCCTTCACTGTAATATTTTACTGGCCAGGCCTTGATTCATTTTTTACAGATGTGAGAACTTCACTAGAGAGGTACAGTTAGGTCTGGATTGTTGCTATTTTTGGCACAGCTGTTGCATTTCTGTAACTTACTTACTTACTTACTTAGGCGATCCCTCGTAGTTCGAGGACGATTGTCTTCCATCTTTGGTGTCTTGGGGGTGGGTTCTTAGGTGGCTGAAGAGACCTATTCTTGATCTGCATGTTCTCCCACAGTGAGGACATCGGTTTCCAGGTGGAAGGCGGTCTCGGTCAGGGTTAGCTTGACGGGCCTTCCTCTTGGCACGTTTCTCCCTTAAGCCCTCCATTCGTGCCTCTTCGAACTCCACAGCACTACTGGTCACAGCTGACCTCCAATTAGAGCGCTCAAGGGCCAGGTCTTCCCAGTTCTCGGTGTCTATGCCACACTTTTTAAGGTTGGCTTTAAGCCCATCTTTAAATCTCTTTTCCTGCCCACCAACATTACGTTTCCCTTTCTTGAGTACGGAGTAGAGTAGCTGCTTTGGGAGACGGTGATCGGGCATTCGGACAACGTGGCCAGTCCAGCGGAGTTGATGGCGTAGGAGCATCGCTTCAATGCTGGTGGTCTTTGCTTCTTCCAGCACGCTGACATTTGTCCGCCTGTCTTCCCAAGAGATTTGCAGAATTTTTCTGAGGCAACGCTGATGGAAACGCTCCAGGAGTTTGGTGTGATGTCTGTAGACCGTCCACGTTTTGCAGGCGTGGAACAGGGTTGGGAGGACAATGGCTTTATAAACAAGCACCTTGGTATCTCTACAGATGTCCCGGTCATCAAACACTCTCTTCTTCATACGGAAAAATGCTGCGGTGTTGTATTTCATATACAAGGCGGTGTTGTATTTTAGTGTCGATGTTGACAAGCATTATACGGATTTTATTTTTTACTAGCTTGGGGACCCCGCATTTGTCAGCTGGGTTATTTGTTGGCTGGGTTCAGTGCTCTCTCGGTGTGGGTCAACTATCACTCTCATATATGCCAACGAAAATCACCCCCAAACCCCGCCTGTATACGCAGTTGGCCATACTGCATCTGTATGCGAAGTTTGGTTGAGATCAATCTTTGGCTGGGTTCAGGGCTCTCTGGATAAGGGTGAACTGCAACTCCTATAAGCCAAAGACAATCACCCCCAAACCAGGTCTTATGCATATTGTCAATGTTGGGTCTGTATGCGAAGTTTGGTCCAGTGCCAATGTTGGCTAGGCTAAGTGCTCTCTGGATAAGGGTAAACTAGAACTCCCAGATTCCAAGGGCAGTCACCACCAAACCCTGCCAGTATTCGCAATTGGCCATGTTGGGTCTGTATGCCAAGTTTGGTCCAGATCTGATTTTGGTTGGGTTCAGTGCTCTCTGAATAAGGGTGAACTACAACTGCCATATGCCAAGGACAGTCACCTCCAAATCCTGCCAGTGTTCACAGTTGGCCATGTTGGGTCTGTGTGCCAAGTTTGGTCCAGATCCAACCACGGCTGGGTTCTGTGCTCTCTGGATAAGGATGAACTTTAACTCCCAAAATCAAGGTCTATTCCCACAAACCCCTGCAGTATTTATTGTTGGTCATGGGGTTCTGTGTGCCAAGTTAGTTCCAGGCCCATCGTTGGTGGGGTTCAGAGTCCTCTTAGATTGCAGGTGAACTATACATCCCTACAATTCATGGCAAATTCTCCCCAAACCTCTCTCCCTAGTATATTCCGTTGCTGGTTATTTCCTGTGTTTATTGTGTGCCATAGAAAAGAATAGGAAAGAGTTATGGGAGAGGCAGTGGGTGGAGTCATACAAATTCCACACCAATGGAGAGAGAAAGGAACACTGGGAGGTGTCTGTGGTGGAGGAGAAACAGAAAATCTAGGATGGAATTGTGCTTGTATGAAAGCTTTCACTTGGTTGGTGGGGAGTATGGTGTTTGTGGAGGATATTGGCAGGGCTCTTGGACATGTTCATGGTGCTCACTATAACCTGCAATGTCATTGGAGGGAGGGCCATTTGTGTCTCCTGCGTGGTGGAAGCTATAGCTATTTGTGGAGGTGGGAACCTGTCTGTGTAAGTGGATGCCTCTGCCACATAACACATATACAGATTTTCACTTTTATTATATGTATAGATAGATAGAAGGAAGGAAGGACTGCAGGAGAGTAGAAGGTTTCCTAAAAGATGCCATGAGTGAGTTTTAGCATTAACTAAACAAACTGATAACTAGGTCAAGATTACCTCTTGTCCCCTTATTCTTTTGTCCTTTCAGACAATAGTCCTCAAAGGGATTTTATATTTGGTTAAATTAACAAATTAGGAAGCTTTACACCACACATAGTGTTTCCTCACTTATTGCTGGGGTTAGGTTCCAGGACCACCCGCAATAAGTGAAAATCCGTGAAGTAGGAACAATGTATTTATTTTAACATTTATACATTATTTTAGTAGTTATACACTATTTTAAGTATTTATCAACCAATCGCGTGTTGATAAATCACCTCCTTCTCCCGTTTCCGCTTGGGCTCCTTTTCTCTCCCTTTGGCTTCTCCTTCCTCCATTCCTTAGGCTGTAAATTGTAATTTTTATGATTTATAATAGTCTTTTAGAGTTTATTGAAAAATCGCGAAACAGCGAATCCGCGAAAAGTGAACCGCGAAGTAGTGAGGGAACACTGTATAACACTGTTAACCTGCCATGGCTCCACTCTATGAAATCCATGGATTTACACTTTGCAGAAGAGCATTTGCATTCTCAACCAGGGAGCTCCAATTCTATAGGTTGTTGCCATGGTAGTTAAAGTGGAATAACAGTGCTATAACTATGTAATGTGAAAGGGCCTCTGGTCAAATCATTAATCCATCTTGTTCAGTGTTGTTAGGATTCGAATGGCAAAAGCCTTATACTTTCATTCACTTCTACAAGTCTGAGATTCAACCTGTGACCTTTTGCATGAAAAGCATGTGCTCTTGAATAGGGACCATACTCAGTCTCAGGTCTTGTGTACTAGGCCTTAATGCGTTAATACTTCAATTATGTGCAAGCTAAGCAACCCATAGCATGAGCCTGAGGATACCCATACATAACACATGCACACACATATATACAAAAAAGAAATCTCTCCCAGTAATGCATATATGGTTTTGGCAATACAATGAAGCATCTTAAGCTTGACATATTTTTAGGGCTCAGCATGTCTTAATCCAACTCTTCATACTATAGTTATAAGCAAATCCTTTTCCTTTTGAAGGAGGAGGGTGTTATTTGTCCCATACCTATAATAATATTATGGATGTTCCAAACTATAGATAGATAAATATCCCACCTAATGTACTTTAAAATCTCCTGGTTGTTTTTTCTTGTGTGGGTTATACTGGTTACGATTAATATATTCTTATACGACTTTGATCTAGGTTATCTGAAAGACCATGTCTCCATACAAGATCTTCAGGAGAGAGCTCTTTCTTGGTCCCATTACCATCAAGGCATTCCTACATAGTAGGTGGTTGGACTGGATAGCCCTTGGAGTCTCTCCAACTCAAGATATGTTAGGTGATTGGTTTGTTGTTGGGATTTGGGGGGGGGGGTTGTTTGTTTGTTTTGCTGTGTTGACATAACATATGGCATGAGCCTTTTTGGGGTCCCATGTGAGAGAAAAAGCAATATATACATTAAATAAATAATAACAATATGATAGATATTTGGGGGAAAGATGAAATCATGGTATCATCCAGAAAAGCAGAGCAAGAATAAAGAATGTTGAGGGAAAAGAAGACCCTGTCTTTTTTCAGTCTCAACCTGATGTGAACTATAAACATTTGGCATCCTGGTCAGTATTTTTGTCATTGTGATTTGACTTCTGATCAAGTGACGGTTAGTTGTGACATTGCACAATGCTCATACTTTTGAGTGGGGAGTAAAGACATATCAACCGTTCAGGGACCATTTCGCAAATGGAGCCAACCGCAAGGTCATTGCAACATGGATCCCATTGCCAAATGAGCATCAGTATTTTATAAGACCCTATTGTGCAATGGTCACCCGAACAATGTTGGACTGGTTGCTCAACAGGAACTTCCATTGTACAATGGGACATAGTATAGAGTGGTCTGATATTATGCGTCGTCATCATCATCATCATCATCATCATCATCATCATCATCATCACCATCACAATTCACTTGATGGGTTGCAACGCCTGTTAGGGATATAGATAAGGAATAATATAGTTATGAACATTAGGCTCTGATCTTGGGGTGCATCTACACTGTAGAATTAGTATATTTTGATGCCACTTTAAATGTGATGGCTCAGTTCTACAGAATCCGGGGAGTTGTAGTTGGCAAGGCATCAGTAGTATTGGGAGAGATGGTGAAAGGTATTATAAAACTACAACCCCCAGGTTTGCATAGCCTTGAGCCAGAGTAGTTAAGGTGGTGTCAAACCACTTTAATTCTACAGTGTAGATGCACCCTCAGTCAAGGATTTGGACTACAGATAAGGAGTAGAAATGTGCATTCATTTGTATAAAACAGTAGCACTACCCAACATAGAGGATGATGATGAATGCTGGGAGTTGCAATCCAACACCATCTGGAAGGTCTAATAATTCCCACCTCAACACAAAACCATGAGACTGAAGGAAACAAAAAAGGGAAAGATGGAAGGCGATGTGAATGACATCTAGGGATCATGGGGGAAATGAATATGAAGGACATCATTAAAGAGGTAAAGGAAGATATTTGCATGACCAGATGACCTCAATTATTACATTAACCCATATTACTTCATCTGTAATTGGATTTTACTTGGGAAAAGGTTGAAGAGAAATAAAGCAAGGGAGCATTTGAATGACAGGCCGGGCAATCTGAGGGCAGTTCAATTTTTATAGGGAGGAGGGGTATTCTTGAAGTAAAGGTTTCCTGGTTTCAGGTAGGTTTATACTATTTTTTTTTAAAGAATAATGAAACATTGTCCAGATCATACGTGCTTTAACATTTCCAGACACCTTGGGGAAATGAGTCAACTACTCATAGGAACATACCACACATTCAGCTGTCTGGTAATCCTAAAATGCACTTTCCAGAACCTATGTTTTCCTTAGTAATAAATTACAGAATGCCCTTGAACTACTGAATCCCTTGCTGACTTTTTCAGTCGCTTTACATCTATTAGCATCAACGCTACAAATTACTATGCGCTAATATTATTAAGAGTTGTGTTTTTCTCACTAACAAAAACTTATATATCTGAGTGCATGAAAACAAATAAGATAAAATCAATCTCTCCCACTTCTTTTCATTTAAGGTAGTCAATTTCAATTCACAAAGAGGATGTGTGTACCTAGACTATCACATACAATGATCAGGTTGTCTTTAAAAGTTTATTGAATTTAAGGAATCAGGTTACAAAATTCTGCATTCTGAATGTATATACTGATTCAATGCACCAAGGGAAGGGAAAAGTGTTTGCTTTATTTATTTATTTATTTATTTATTTCCTACCACAATGTTATAGCTTTGGAAATATTGTGACAAGGCCACCTGAAAACTAATGCAACTCATGTTTTAGCCAAGAACTTATTTTATTTTGCTCTTCCAAAATTAAATGTGAATGCGCGTTCATTTTGTGTCTGGAAATCCAGACATTTGTTCCATGTTTACAATCTGATGTGTACAACAAAAATATGAATGTGGTAAGTCTGTACCTTGGAAAAATGCACTCTGATGTGCTCTTATATTGATCAAAGAGAAGTTAATTCTGAAGGTACACAGCTGAAGATTCCAAAATTTTATTTATACTCAGTGTCCTCATCAGTCAGCTGTCACTAGTTCTACATAAGATGAATCTCAGTTAATTTGTGCCTTGAAGCCATTTTTTCCTATGGCAACCCTAAAATGACCCCATCATGGGGTGTTCAAGGTAAGATTGATGTGCTATTGTCATCTTCTGGGGCTGAGAGTGTGTGACTGGCTCAAGGTCAGTGGGTTTCCATGTCCGAGAAAGGATTCAGACTATATTTTTGATGAATTCCAGTCCAACACTCATATCACTATGCCACACTGGCTTCTCAACTCATTGCAATACAAATTGAGGATAAATTATCTGGAATTCCAAAATCCCCCCCAAAATGGAAATTGCCCACATGGGTGGCTGAAATAGTAACACCTTTGCTTTCTGATGGTTCAATGTACACATTTTGTTTCATGCCCCAAATTACTAAAAATATTGGCTATGAAATTACCTGTAGACTAGGTTATAAGGTGTATATGAAACATAAATTAATGTCATCTTTAGACTTTTTGCCATTTCCAAGATATCTCATTATGTACTCATATGCATGTTACAAATATTCCAAAATAAAATTTTAAAATCCAAAATCTAAAATATTTCTGGTTTCAAGTATTTTGGATAAGAGATACTCAATCTTTATAAATTTTTTTCTTTATTATCATTCAGATGCCAAGTTACTATATGCCTGGCCTGAATTCCAAACGCAACCTATTTGTGTGTGTTTCTAATATAGTCATACTATTTCTATTGGAACAATAGTTCTCAACCTGGGGTCCCCAGATGTGTTTGGCCTGCAACTCCCAAAAATCCCAGCCAGTTTACCAGCTGTTAGGATTTTTGAGAGTTGAAGGCAAAAAACATCTGGGGACCCCAGGTTAAGAACCACTGTATTAGAACATTGAAAATTTACAAACCTATAAGTATTCTCCATCTCTGTTGAGTTGCATATCTTAACTGTAACCAACCAAACACCACCTTTTCATTGAGATACTGAGATTTGAGGGTTTTCATTTCAAGGGACTAGCACGGCTAATGGTAACAGTAAAGGTTTCCCCTTGACATTAAGTCTAGTTGAGTCCGACCTTGGGAGTTGGTGCTCATCTCCATTTCTAAGCCGAAGAGCCAGTGTTGTCCATAGACACCTCCAAGGTCATGTGGCCGGCATTACTGCATGGAGCACTGTTACCTTCCTGCCGAAGCAGTACCCACTGATCTACTCACATTTGTATGTTTTTGGACTGCTAGGTTGGCAGAAGTTGGGGCTAACAGCGGGAACTCACCCCATCCCTCAGATTCGAACTGCCAATCTTCCAGTCAGCAATGTCTGCAGTTGAGCAGTTTAACCCGCTGCATCATGGCTACCATGCTTCAAATGGGATAATTCCAGTGAGGAAATAGCTTTTGTCAATGGTACAGACGAGTCAAGTGTGATACTGGATTTAGATCTTGTTTTTATGTAACTATCCCAAATTCCATCCTTTTCCTTTCCCAGAAACTTTACCATCTGGATACTTGACCAAGCAAACACACCTGTAACTAGGCTATCTCCTTGTATAATTAAACTTAATCTTATTTGCAGCAAAACATGGATTTCTGCACTAAGTAGATTCTGGCATAGCTAAACGTATTTGACATCACTAAGAACTATTTGGTTCTGTTTACTGTATGCCCTAAGTGAACTTTGAGTACACACTGTGCTATTCAAAAGGCATTCCTGCAATGTACAAACATTCGCCAGCATACTCTACTCTGTCTGCATCTTGGATAAGGAGGTCAGTCTGCAATCCTAAAGCACGTATGTGGAAGCAAGTTGCTTAACCTCAAGGGATCTTCTTTCCCCTAGCCCTGGGCCCCATATAGTGTTTACCATTAAGGCTATCTGTAAGATGCTCAATAAGGGATCAAAATGGCCCCATCGGTTTTTCCTTACTGTTTGATAAACAGTCTGAGAATATTTATTTACATTTACCACCTTTACGTTTCAATGTATAGTTTGACAAATGAAAATAAGAGTTCTTATTAAGGCAAAAACACATCAGAAACTAAAAAGCACTTCTCCAATAATGTTTAACCTTTTTTTTTCAGACTTCTGAGCATATTGTGAAGTTACTTGGAAACACATGTTTTTCTTGACATACTTTTATACCATTTGTAATCATCCAGCCAAAGTTGAATGCATCTGTATGCTACTAGGAAGTCCAGTTGAATTGGGGATGGATAACACTTTCTTTTAAACACCTGCCAGAAATCAGAATAGGATAGAATCATAAAAACATAGATCTGGAAGGCTCTACAAGAGCCATCCAGGCCAATCCCACTCTGCTATGCAAGGACACACAATCAAAGTACTTCTGTCAGATGGCCATCCAGTCCCCCTCGATGGATTGTCACCTTGCTGTGGTGAGGGGGCTTGCGTGTTCCAATGAACCTGAGGGCACAACCACTGGAGTCATCCACTCCCAGGAGGGGCCACAGGGGAGGATCCAGACCAAGCACAATCTGAAGACCCTAAGACCTCAACGGCAGAGCAGGCGGAGGATAACATGGTACATGTTACAACAGCTGTGAAGGCAGAAGAAGGCTGCAACAGACTGAGAAGTCACTCTCGTTGTGTTAATCACACCAGTGCTGGTACCTCACTCTGTGAAGATTGTGTGTTGACCGGCCATGCACCGATCTCCACACATTAAAAAAAATCATGCATAGGTGTCTTCCAAGAAAAATAAAAACAAACCAAAAGTCCCATGGCGATCAGCGAAGGGGGACGGGGGCAGAACTGTGAAATCTGGAAGCCCCTAGTCACAGACTGGCACATGGGCGGTGGATATGGACTCAGTCGTTCTACTTCAAGGTCCGAGGCAGTGAGTAGTCCGACAGCTGTATCCATGACTGAATAGCCCTTTTTAGGATCTGCTCTGCTCACCCCACATGGGGAAGGGGCTAGAAAAGGTGCCCTAAGCATAGTCTGTCTCTCTTATCCCTGACTGGACTGCCGCGTCCAGAGGGATCACCACTCTGCGGCCAAAAAAGAGAAATGAACTTTGGAACATGGAACGTATGGACACTGTTGGATAACACTGACAGTGAACACCCCAAACGCAGGACTGCTATCATTGCAAGGGAGCTGGGACACTTTAACATCGACATAGCAGCCCTTCAGGAGACCCGGAGAGCAGGAGAGGGACAGCTGAAGGAAGAAAAAGGAGGCTACACCTTCTTCTGGAAGGGACTTCCTGAAGAAGAGCAAAGAATACACGGAGTTGGCTTTGCTATCAGAAATGACCTGGTGAAGCACCTAACTGAGGCACTCATTGGCATTAACGAACGACTCTCAATCCTCCAAATTAACCTTGCCAAAAACCAACAGGCAACCATCATATGCGCCTATGCACCAACACTAGATGCTGACAAAGACATCAAGGAAAATTTTTATTGTCAGCTGGACACCATCCTATCGGAGATACCTAAGGAGGACAAAATCATCCTCCTGGGGGACTTTAATGCAAGAGTTGGACTGGGACTCCGACCTGTGGCCAGGGATCATAGGAAAAGACGGGGTCGGAAACAGCAACTCGAATAGCATCTTGCTTCTCACCAAATGCGGAGAGCACAACCTTGTCATCACCAACATGCTCTTCCACCAGAAAAAAAAAAGCTCAAGACATCATGGAAGCACCCCCGGTCAAAGCATTGGCACCTCTTGGACTATGTAATTACATGTGCCAGAGACCACTGTGACATGCTTTTCACAAGAGCTATGACAGATGCCGATGACTGCTAGACGGACCACAGGTTAATCCGATCCACAATGGCCCCCAAACGCAGACTTCGAGGAAGAAAAATAAGGCACAAAATGAACACCCAAGCCCTTCAGGAGCCCTCCAAACAAGCCCTTCTCCAAACAACACTCAAGGATCATCTACCCACAGAACACCCTGAAAATGTTGAGGAACATTGGAACAAACTGAAGACCTCCATCATTACAGCCTGCGAAGAAACCATTGGATATCAAACTAAGAAACATCAAGACTGGTTTGACGATAACAACAAAGAGATCCAACAGCTAATTGTTAACAAAAGGAAAGCCTTCCAAACATGGCAGAGAGACGCCAACTGTGCTGCCAAGAAAAAGATCTATGCCAGTGCCAGGCCCGGTCCAAAGTTGAAACGGCTGAAGCCGCCACTTGGGGCGCACGTCGAAGCAAGGCGCTTTGCCTCCGTGGACCCAACAGTGGCGAAAGGAAGAGGAGGAGGAGGCGGCAGCCCAGAATGGGAGTCTTTCCTGGCTGGGCTGGGGAGAGAGAGAGAGGGAGAGAGCCTTGCTTCAGAAGCGGCTCAGCAAGGGCGAGCGGTCGTTGAGCAGCGCTTGGCAGAACATCAGGCAGCCTTTCAGGCGAGTCAGAGAGAAGGGTCTTGCCTCGCTTTGCTTTGCTTTGCTTCACCGTTTCTTTCTCAGTGTCTCTTCCCTCCCACCACTTTGGGGCAGGCTTCAACCTACGTCCAGTCGTTGAGATTGAATCCCAAATACCAGGGAAATAAAGCTATCCAGTTGCAAGGGAGTTAGATGTCATAGGCTGGGTCGACATTGCCAAATAGTTCTGTTTGAACTGCATTATAGGGTCAGGGTAAACCTGTTTGAACCAGTTAAACCCACCCTATAAAGTAGTTCAAACTGAATTATTTAGCAGGGTCGATCCAGCCATCTCAGGCCCCTTCTACACTGCCATATAATCCGGATTATTAAAGCAGGTAATTCTCATCTGTTTTGAACTGGATTATATGAGTCTACACTGCCATATAATCCAGATTATCAAAGCAGGTAATACTCGTTATCTGTTTTGAACTGGATTATATGTGTCTACACTGCCATATAATCCAGATCATCAAAGCAGGTAATCCTCATCTGTTTTGAACTTGGTTATATTAGTCTACACTGCCATATAATCCAGATTCTTAAAACATATAATCCTCATTATTTGTTCTGAACTGGATTATATGTGTCTACACTGCCATATAATCCAGATCATCAAAGCAAGTAATCCTCATCATCTGTTCTGAACTGGTTTATATGGATCTACACTGCCATATAATCCATATCAAAGCAGATAATCTGGATTTTTTATGGCAGTATAGATCCAGGTTTAGACTCCTTTTAAAATGTCATGTAATCCAGATTATCAAAGAAAATAATCCACATTATCTGCTTTGAGTTGGATTATATGAGTCTACACTGCCATATACTCCAGATTATCAAAGCAGGTAATATTCAATATCTGTTTTGAACTGGAATATATATGTCTACACTGCCATATAATCCGGATTATTAAAGCAGGTAATTCTCATCTGTTTTGAAAATAACACTTTATTTTTAACCTGCCCTATCTCCCCTAGGGGACTCAGAGCAGTTTATATGAGTCTATATTGCCATATAATCCAGATCAAATCAAGTAATCTGGATTTTATATAGCAGTGTAGAAGGGGCCTCAAAGGAACAGTGGGTTTAGTGTTCAAGTGGTTTTTGCCTACATTTTTCAGCATATAAAATGACATTTATTTATCCTCTTTTTTTTCTTCGCAACCCTTTGCGATTTTAAATCCCACATAAAAGGGGTAAGAACTTTGGGTTCCTGTGAGTTTTTTGGGCTGTATATGAGGTCTGTTGGAAACTAGGCAAGTGGGGTTTATATATCTGTGGAAAGTCCAGGGTGGGAGAACAAACTCTTGTCTGTTGGAGGCAAGTGGCCACCTTGATTAGCACTGAATAGCCTTGCAGCTTCAAAACCTGGCTGATTCCTGCCTGGGGGATCCTTTGTTGGGAGGTGTTAACTGGCCCTGATTGTTTCATGTCTGGAATTCTCCTGTTTCTTTTTTTACTGTCCTGATTTTATTTATTTATTTATTTATTTCCCATACTTGTGTCCCACCCTTCTCACCCTGAAGAGGACTCAGAATGGCCTCACAACTGGCAACAACTCAATGCCCGATTGGTTTGGCTGGGGGGGGGGGCACCAAAATTCTGTTCGCCTACATTTGAAAATTTCCTCGGGCCAGCCCTGGCCAGTGCAAAAGCTGAAGTCCAAAGAAGAACCAGAGAACTCAAGAACATCTGGTGGACAAAGAAGGCTGAAGAAATCCAACACTTTGCAGATACCCATGATGATCAGGGATTTTTCAAATCCACAAAGATCATTTATGGACCAAGAAACCATGGCATACAGCCTCTACGCTCAACAGATGGAACCGAACTTCTGAAGGACAAAACATCAATTGCACTACGTTGGAAAGAACACTACCAGAACCTGCTGAATCGCAGCTCCAATTTGGCCGAAGAGGTTATCTCACAAATCCCGCAACAACAAACCAGGGATGAGCTTGCAGCACTGCCTAGTTTGGAAGAAGTCAGCAATGCCATCAGCCAACAAAAAAACAAAGCCAGCAGACCTGATGGGATCCCTGCTGAAATCTTCAAAGAGGGTGGACCTGAGCTGATACAACAACTCCACCAGCTCATTGAAAAGCTCATTGAGAAAATCCCAGCAGATTTCAAGGATGCTACCATCATCACCCTTTTCAAGAAAGGGGATAGAACAGACTGCGGGAACTATTGCGGTATCTCCCTCTAACCTCCGCTGGGAAAATCCTCGCAAGAATCCTCGCAAACCGCCATCTTCCTGTCTCAGAAGACACCTTCCCAGAATCCCAGAATGGCTTCCGCCCCTCCAGTGAACAGTGGACATGATCTTCACTGCTTGACAGCTCCAAGAAAAATGCAGGGAACAAAACCAACCTCTGTACATAGCATTCATTGACCTTGCAAAGGCATTCGACACAGTGAATCGCAGCGCTCTCTGGACCATCCTCCAAAAAATCAAGTGCCCTGACAAATTTGTGAACATCCTGTGGCTTCTCCATGATGACATGATGGCAACAGTCTTGGACAGCAAAGACTCCCAAAGTGACCCATTTAAGGTGGAATCAGGTGTCAAGCAGGGATGTGTTATTGCCCCTACCTTATTTTCCATCTTCATCACTATGATACTTCACCTTGTTGATGGGAAGCTTCCCACTGGAGTGGAAATCATGTATTGGACAGATGGCAAGCTATTCAACCTCAGCAGACTGAAAGCCAAAACCAAGGTCACCACAACATCTGTTATAGAACTCCAATATGCCGATGACAACGTAGTCTGTGCGCATTCAGAAGAAGACCTACAAGTCACTCTAAACACCTTCACAGAAGCATACGAGAAGCTCGGCCTCTCACTGAACATCGAGAAAACCAAAGTGCTCTTCCAACAGGCACCAGCTAACCCCTTTGCAATGCCAGGAATACAGCTTAATGGTGTAACACTAGAAATGTTGATCATTTCCGCTACCTTGGCAGCCACCTCTCCACAAAAGTCAACATTGACACTGAAATACAACACCGCCTGAGCTCTGCGAGTGCAGCATTCTTCCGAATGAAGCAGAGAGTGTTTGATGATCGGGACATCCGTAGAGAGACCAAGGTGCTTGTTTACAAAGCCATTGTCCTCCTAACCCTGCTCTACGCCTGCGAAACGTGGACAGTCTACAGATGTCATACCCAACTCCTGGAGCGTTTCCATCAGCGCTGCCTCAGAAAAATCCTGCAAATCTCTTGGGAAGACAGGTGGACAAATGTCAGCGTGCTTGAGGAAGCAAAGACCACCAGCATTGAAGCGATGCTGTTGTGCCATCAACTCCGCTGGACTGGCCATGTTGTCGAATGCCTGATCACCGTCTCCCAAAGCAGTTGCTCTACTCTGAACTCAAGAACGGGAAATGTAATATTGGTGGGCAGGAAAAGAGATTTAAAGATGGGCTTAAAGCCAACCTTAAAAACTGTGGCATAGACACTGAGAACTGGGAAGCCCTGGCCCTTGAGCGCTCTAATTGAAGGTCAGCTGTGACCAGCAGTGCTGCGGAGTTCGAAGAGGCACGAATGGAGGGCTTAAGGGAGAAATGTGCCAAAAGGAAGGCCCGACAAGCCAACCCTGACCGGGACCGCCTTCCACCTGGAAACCGATGTCCTCACTGCGGTATAACATGCAGATCAAGAATAGGTCTCTTCAACCATCTACAGATCCATCCCCAAGACAACAGAAAGGGAGGACCATCATCCTTGAACTACGAGGGATCGCCTAAGTAAGTAAGTAAGTAAGTAAGTCTCTGTTTAAAAACTTCCAGAGGAAGAGACTCCACCACACTCTGAGACAATATATTCCACTGTTGAACAGCTATTACTGTCGGAAAATTCTTTGTAATATTTAAGTGGAATCTCTTTTCCTATGGGATTAATCCATTACAACATCTCTGGGAGATTATGTATGTGATTGCTTATTCTAAGGCCAATCTGAAGCAGAAATGGTCTTGGAAACCCCAGGAGCAGACAGACACTTTGCCCCCAACCCATGGTGTGAAGGATCAGGAGTGCTTTGGCCCTGCTAGACCATCTCTTTACCCTTCCTGTTATGTCCCTGCTGTCAGACAGCTGCTCCGTACTGAAATTAGCCAGAGCACCCACAGGACCAGATACACTTTTGCTTACGGATGGTTCAGTGCACACAAAAGTATTAAAAATGTTATGCATAAAATTACCTTCAGGCTATTCATATAAGGTGTTTATAAAACATTAGTGAATTTCATTGTTAGACTTCAGTCCCATCCCCAACATATCTCATTATGTGCATATAGGCAAATACAGGTACATCAAAATCAAAAATATTTTTTGGTTCCAAGCATTTCAGATCAGAGATACTCAACCTGTATTAGCTTTCTAGAGAGAGAGATAAGGGTGCTCCATGCAGTCATACTGGCCACATGACCTTGTCTACGGACAATGCCGGCTCTTCAGCTTAGAAATGAAGATTAGCCCCAAATCCCAGAGTCAGGCATGACTAGACTTAATCTTTACCTTTATCTAACATGCTACTTGCTTGTCTTCCTCTGGTAAAGAAAGAAGAGAATGCAGTTATTCAGGAAAATAATTTCAGAGTTCTGTATGTATTTTGAAATTTACACTAATAATGCATTGAAATATGCAATTTATTTTTTGTTAACATTTCGGGATTTCCAGCATCTCAGTTATGTGAAAAACCGTGTTCTGTTCCTTTTACAAAATATAGTAACCCATGAAGTCTTGTGTATGGATGACTATACAGTATGTTCAATCCCATTCACGTAGCAGTAAAACCCATTGAATCCCTTGGGACTTACTCATGAATCAATAAATATAGGATTTCCTTTATGACTTTTGGTTAGTATACTTGTTCATCTTGGTTAGTATATCTGTTTATCATGGGTGGTCTTCCCACCCTGTACTAACCAGGAATTATCCTGCTTAGCTTCCAATATCAGACAGGATCTGGTGCCTTTAGAGTATTTAGACCCTTCACATTTGTTCTAACCCTGGGTAAATTTAGACTCATGATGTCACATTTTTTTAAAAAAAATTCAAGGGATCCTTGATATCAGCTCATGGGATCACAGAACATGGAGAACTACCAGCAACTTCATCAAAAATAATAACTTCACTGAGCCACACTGTTATCTTTTAGAAAGAGAAGTCCACCACAGAACTCCCAAAAAGATAAGCCAAAACAACACATTTCAGCTGTATCTCTGTATTTATGTCATTTCCACAAAGAGCGCATTGAGGAAATGATAACTTGGCATGGCTTCAGCAAAGCTCCATTTTTCCATTCAACACAGATTAGTAAATTATTTTAGTCATATATTTCCATTTATAAATAAGATGAGATAGAATAGATATGATATGCAGAGTCAATATTTCCATTAACAAAAACATTGCCAATGTTTTATTTATTATTAACAGAAGGAAAAATCATGGCCTGGCTGAACTTGACAACGATCCATTGGGGACTTTTAAAGCTTGTTAGTAAAAAACATGCAAACCAACAACTATGTACTTAGTCTCCTTCCATTTGTAGAAGGTTTTGGCATCAAATGTAGTTGGAAGTAATCTTTATCTATCCCCTTTCCCCTTCTTCGCACCAAAAGTCACCACCACCCCAGGATACAAGTGGAACTATTCACAAGGCCCTGGCTCTAAAACATTGTTTTTCACTGAAAACAAGACTTCCCTACTCTTTTCTGCTCAAAGCAATGCAAGAGCTATTAGAATAAAAATGGCTTTCCAAGACTAGGTTGTTCAAAGAGAGTTTTCTTTCGGGTCTTCAAGAATGATCCCTTAACTAGTTGTCTCTGGACATTTTCTTAATTTGTACTTCTCCAGCCAATCTGATTGTTCAGGGATTGGCTGTGGGGCATTGTTAATTTCCCCTCCCTTTAGAAACTCCATTTTGCATCAGTCGTGATTGATATCTTTGTCTTATCTAATTTATTCCCAGGTATCCAGTGAGACTGGAAAGCATTAGTGGTAGAATCTGGTTTTATTGTTTCTTTGAAGTATACATTTCAAACAGATTGGAACAGCAATCCTGTACCCAATTTCTTGGGAATGAGTCCATTAAAGTCATTGGATCTTTCTTCTAAGTAGATAGGCTTTGGCAACATATAAATTCCTAACTAAACATGGCCTGGGTGTTCTTTTCTTTACATTCAGTTGGTCCTCCACATGTACAGTTTTTAATTTTGCAGATTTGATTATGAACAGATTTGATTAATATTGTCTACCTATGAATCTTTAGGTCCTCCATCACGACTCTATGGTCAACTTCTGGCAAATCTTGGTCATAGAATTGGACAGGAGGACCTAAAGATTCCTAGAGGGTTTGTTCCTCAGGTAACAATGCCTCTTTGATAGCATCTGCCAGCTCACACTCGGCAAAATTGTTCAAAATAACTAGATCTTTAACGACGGTTCCTACCAACCCAAAAAGTGATGATCAGGCCCCTTCAGCTGAGGCTTTTCAAAGCTATTTTGCTGACAAGATCTCACTACTACGCCGGGACCTCCCCGCCACAATTGATACAATGAGAGAACTTGAGACTCCATGGCCACTTGCTGGGCCCACCCTCGACCGGTTCATCCCACTGGACGCAGAGGCTGTCGATAGGCTCATAGCTACAGCTAGACCAACCACTTGCTCCCTCGATCCGTGTCCCTCCTGGTTGGTAAAATCCTGCTTGGAGGGATTACGTGACCCTCTGTTGAAGATAATAAACAGCTCCCTTGAGCAAGGAGTCTTTCCAGAGGGTTTAAAAGAGGCGGTGGTCTCTCCCCTGCGGAAGAAACCAGATTTAGATCGTTCGGTTCCCTCCAGCTATCGCCCAGTTTCGAACCTCTCGTTCCTGGGCAAGGTGATTGAGAGGGCAGTAGCGGAGCAGTTGCAACAGTTCCTAGACGACACAGCCGGATTAGATCCTTTCCATTCCGGCTTTCGTGTGGGACATGGGACAGAGACTGTGCTGGTCTCCATCATGGATCATCTTCGATGCCAGCTTGATCAGGGCGGGTCGGTGTTGCTCGTGTTATTGGACCTCCCTGCAGCATTTGACACAGTCAATTATCATCTTTTGACCCACCGCCTTGCCGTTGTTGGAGTCAGGGGGACAGCTTTAAATTAGCTGGCCTCCTTTCTACACAACCATGAACAGCGAGTGGAGAGGGGAGGCCTGGTCTCTGAAAGGTCCCCTCTACTTTGTGAGGTGCCTCAAGGGGCCATTCTTTCCCCTCTGTTGTTTAACATCTATATGCAACCACTTGCTCAGCTGGTTCGAGGTTTCGGGCTCGAGTGCTACCAGTACGCTGATGACACTCAGCTTATGTTGAAGATGGAAGGCCGACCAGACTCTGTACCCGATAACTTTCATCAATGCCTTGAGGCTGTTACTGGATGGCTGCGTGCCAGCAGGTTGAGGGTGAATCCAGCAAAGACGGAGATCTTATGGCTGGGTTGACCGGGCAGTGGGGATATCCAGTTGCCTACCCTGGATGGCGAGGCGCTATGCCCGTCATCATTGGTAAAGAGTCTAGGAGTCCTCTTGGACCCTCTGCTGATGATGGAAGCCCAGGTCTCCGCCATTAGTAGAACCGCCTTCTTTCACCTGCGGCAGGCTAGACGGCTGGCCCCTTTCTGTCAAGGGATGACCTTGCTACAGTGATCCAGACCACGGTCATCTCAAGACTGGACTACTGTAACGCCCTCTACATTGGTCTTCCTTTGTCGGTGATCCGGAAGCTAAAGTTGGTACAAAATGCAGCTGCTCGACTTCTTGCGGGAGTCCCGATGAGATGTCATATAACACCAATCTTACTACAGCTGCACTGGTTACCAATTGAGCTTTCAAAGTGATGGTGTTTACCTTTAAGGCCTTACATGGTCTAGGGCCAATGTACCTGAGGGACCGCCTCACCCCCTACCAACCCCAGAGATCCCTCCATTCGGAGGACCAAGATCTATTGGAAGTTCCCAGTTTTAAGACCTTGCGCCTAACAGCAACTAGACGTAGAGCTTTTACATCAATGGCGCCATCACTCTGGAACACTCTGCCGCCTGAAGTTCATGTCCTGCGGGACTTATCAGTCTTCCGCAGGGCATGTAAGACACACCTGTTTCAGCAGGCTTTTGATCTCCGCTATTGCTGTTTTTAGATTGCTTAGATTTTAGCTGTTTTTGTAAGCCACTCTGAGCCCTGGGGGAGTGTTTTTAAGATGTTTTTTAAAGATACTTTAAAGATGTTTTAAATTGTTAGATTTTAGCCTTTCTTGTAAGCCGCCCTGAGCCCTAGGGGAGTGGCGGCATATAAGTTTAAATAATAAATAAATAAAATAAATAAAACAAATGGTTTTTTCTGTGCCCCAATGAATGTAGAGGGATAACTGTACGTGCAACAAAGAGTGCTAAATAGAAGCAAAAAGGAGAAAACAACTCTTGACTTTATATACACAGACAAAAGTTTAGAGAGGCAATAAAATGAAAGAGATGCACATCTTTTGCAGGGTAGCTTAAAATCTAAAAATAGCAAAGCAACATCTTTGAAGTTTATACAAACAAAGTTCCATCAGGCAGTTCAAGCAAGATTAATGGCTCTTTTATGTTGAAACGGATGTTCCTCTCTTTCTCTTCTCAGTAAGAGTGGTTTAATCTTTTTATTAGGGAAATATTTTGCAACTTTTTTTGAATTATTGATACACAGATCAAAGATTGAATGTTCACAATGACTTTCTAAATAGCCTTGTTACAAAAATACTTTTTAACTTTTTCACACAGGGATTGTACATGACCAAATGAAGCTAAAATCATCAAGTATATCTTTTTTAATGATTCTGACCGGCGTTATGCACTGGCTAGTTATTCATTTAAATATACATTTAAATGCATAGAAACATGATACATTTTTAGTTTTCAATAAATTGCTAAATAATTAATAAATTGTGTTGTGAAAGCTTTCATGGCCAGAATCTCTGGGTTGCTGTGAGTTATCCATGCTGTATAGCCATGTTCCAGAAGCATTCTCTCATGACATTTCACCCACATCTATGGCAGGCATCCTCAGACCCCTCTACCATACAACCCGGAAAACTCACAACAACCCAATTTCTAGATGCTTTGGAATGTTTATTTATTAGAGATTTCTTATCTTCCTTCAAGAATTTCATCTTGTTGCCTTGTGGTAGTTCATGATACCATCTGCAGGGCCATCTTCGATAGATGCATTATTCAACATAAAGCTAAAACTTGGTCAAGAACTTTCCACATTCTGTAAACCCGATAAATCAGTCTTGAATTCAGACTTAGAGGTCCCTTGTCTACAAAGTTAACAGAAGCCAATACATCTTATGTGTAAGTTATGACTATTGTTAAAGTTGCAAACCTGTCTCAACTCACAAATATCAGCCATGAAAACGATAAAAAAGTTCAAGGAACACATCAAACGTCTAAATTTTGGATATTTCATCTTATTGAATCTGTCAACTCATGTCATGTCAATAAAAATAAAAGTGTGAAGCTTTCTAAAAAATATAGCTGTAGTGAGCAATAAAATGCATGGCATGTACCTGGGGTTTCCTTATTTCCTGCTGTTTCTGGGACTCACACCCTCAACAAAGATTTGGAGCTGACTGAGGAAGAATGTAGAAACAAATGTTGCTGTTGTTGTGTTTTGATACCAGAACTAGATTTACATACACTTTTATCTTGGGCAGGAAAAATGGTATGGTATGGAACAGGTCTTAGTTGAAGGTATGGATTAGCCCCTTAGGCCCAGTAAAGTTTCCTTTCTTGCTTTGAGTAGTAGATTTAATGTAAAATTAGATGAAATGGGCCAGCATCCAAAGAACTATGGAACAATACTCTTTAGATGTGATGGTTTTTTAAAAAAAATATTGACCCATACCCCTTGAATGTGGCAAATACTTCTTGGACCAAAATAGAATTTCAAAAGCAGCTCATTATATGGCATTGGGGAGCAGGAAATATTCAACGCCTCGAAAAGAAAAATAAGCTGAGGGGATTGCACAAGGGACTTAAGTGGTTCATTGGACAGAAGCCACTTATTGAGCCTTCAAGACAGGATAGGCAATATATCTAAATATAGAAAAATTCTAAATATAGAAGAATTGTAATTGTATTGTATTGGTGAATTATCTTAATGTTTCTATAATACCATGCAGTGGGGCTGGCGGGAGATTTCTCATGTCACTTAAACAACTGAAAATATGTATTTTTCCAATTTTTTTAAGATTAAAAGTAGTTGGACCTTTAAAAATTAATTCGGCTTAATTTAAAAGAAAAATAATGCTAGATTTCCTTATGCTGTATAAGACAAGTCTCTTAAGTATTATTATAAGAGGCTGGTGTTTTGAAAGTCAAATGAAAGTGCCTATTAACCCAACAGCATAGATCTTGGCTGTGACATTTGGACAATCCTGGTTATTTTCTGGGTGTGATTGCTGTGCCTTTGGTGTTCCACCCATAATTCTTTAGTCATATTTCCAACTTCAAACACTTATGCCTCCCTGTAGACCTTTCTTTCTGATCCTCTCACACAAAAGTTGTGAAAAGCATTGCTGCAATTTTGCACAGAGAACATGTTCTTACCTGAGGATTTCTTTTTATCTGGTTCTGAGGTCCTTGAAACATGTTAAGCATGGAGATGTTCAGTTCTGCTCTATCAGCAAAAAACCAAAATGCCACCACGGAATTCCAAAGCTGTGAATATTCTAAACTATATATTGCAACACAAATATTTGAATCAAAAACAAAATTCCATACATAATAGAGACAAGACCCAGCACAGTGTCTTGGCGCAAGACACACAAAAGATATTGCATTTCTGAAGGAGCTGACACAACTTAGAATCTAAATAAAAGTCCATTTCAGGTCAATTCAAAGATTTTATTGTACAGAATTAAGTACAAAAAGGAAAATGGTAGATTCCTCTTGCTCTAAATCCCTCCCAAAGGTGCCTCACCAAACTACAAATTCCATGATTCTATAGCATTGAGCCATGGCAGTTAAAGGTAGTACAAAGCTGCATTAAGTCTACGGTGATAATGCACCCCAGGTCCTCAGGCGGGAAGGTAACGGTGCTCCATGTAGTCATGCTGGCCACATGACCTTGGAGGTGTCTACAGACAACGCCGGCTCTTCGGCTTAGAAATGAGATGAGCACCAACCCCCAGAGTCAGACGTGACTGGACTTAATGTCAGGGGAAACTACCTTTACCTATGGTGAAACATGCCAAACGTATATTATGCATTATAAAGGAAGATTTTCTTTTACATGAACCCTAAGATACCCACTGAAACTAGTAGCATATTAAATCAGCTGCTACCGATGCTTGCTACTAGTTTAGATGGTATTAAGAGAACAGGTCAGTCACAACTGCTTAGTGGAAACTTTAGACACAGCACGACTCAACACCAGTTGAGATCGCAGAAGAAAGTATTTGCTTCCATGTGGGTTTTCAGCATGCATTTGGGTCACTGCTGCTTGAAAATAGAGGACCAACCGACAAACTTTCAGATCGTCCCAATATTCTTTAAGCAAATGATGAATTCATGTCCTCCTTTTTTCCCATGAGTTACATTTTAACTACTCACATATAAGGCAAAAAAGAAAAGTAGATCAGAACAGCTAAAAGAAGCGAGCTGATTATATCTGGAGACATTCCAGAAAACACCACCTATACAAGCATATACACGAAAAGATGTGAAACAGAAGAGGGATAGACTTTGCAATTGAGTCACAAAGGAGTCTCCCCAAGACAATTCTCTGCTGTCTGCTTCCACTGCCAGTGATGTGTTTGTGCTTAATTCCAGGTGTCTGACTCAATGCTAGTTACACAGATGGAGATCCATTTTTCTTATATTTGTCATGCTGTATGGGATATAACAGCAGCAGCATCAAAGCAGCTAGAACAATAGACTAACACAGACATCTTTTCCCAATTAAATTACCGGAGAAAAAGAATATGTTATAGTTCATGAAAAACATGACTTGACATAGTCCAGAGCCAGACGGTTTAAGCAAGGCATTCCTCTGCTTTCATAGCCTTCATTAAAGAGTTATAGGGTCCAATATTCAACAATACCTGCAAATGTGCCTTCAAGTCACCTGTCAACATAGGGTAACCTGCTGAATTCCATAGGGTTTACTTAGGAAAAAAAGACTAGAGGTTGTTTTCCCATTCCTTCCTTGGAAATACAGCCTAGATTAGGTGACAATATTTCATCAGTTTGCGACACAAGGAAGATGGCTTATCGTGGCTAACTACCTTTGTTTGCAATTGCCAAAGAATTCAACACATGCTATCTATTTTATGCAGAACCCTCAGGAGAGTCAAACCTGCTGGATACAGCAGGGCTTCCTTTTGCTGTCGGCCCTCCACATTTAAGCTGACTTTTGCAGATTTTTTTTGGAGATTTGATTCATGCTTTCCTGAGGAATCTCCAAGTCTCCACTGGAAGTTGATCATAGTTACACAGAAAGACCTAGGGATTCCTGCAACCATAATTCAATCAAACATGAAATTCTGATTGTACTTTTACACACACACACACACACACACACACACACACACACACAAAACTAGGATGCAAACTATCACAGAATTGTCTCATAGTTACTAGATTTTCACAAAATAAAACTGTGTGCTCCAAGGAAATGTGTAACAGGTTTTTGTTTTCAGTCTCATTTGACAAGATATTTAATACATATGGCTACGCTCTGACCTTCAGAATGGTGAACTCCAAAGCCTTGGCAGGCATACCAATAAATGTAATGAATAAATCAATCACCCCATCTTTATGGAAAAACCATAGGCAGCAAGTTTAAGTGAGGCGCTTGCCCCTTTCCCTCATGACTTTGAATGCTTTGAATGCAATTTCCTGCTTCTTGGTAGGGGGTTGGACTGGATGGCCCATGAGGTCTCTTCCAACTCTATGATTCTATGACACCTCTCAAGTGCCTGTGCTTGCTATTTTGACCAACACAGTACCTTGAAGGAGTAGTCACACATACCTCATCCCAGATGTGTTACAATCTGGAATAGAAATGGATTAAAATTGTTGAATATCATGTGTAGTTGTGTACATTACGGGATAACAATTAATTTAAATTCTAGACAGTAATGCAGCAAAATGTGGAAAAGTCAAAGGGAATAACTTCCGCAGAGCAGGGTGTATAAACTTAGTTAACTCCTAACAGTTACCTAAGTTAACTCTCCTAATAGTCCTGATTAGCCTTTCAAAGGATGGAACCTAGAAATTGTAGGGACCCAGTAGAACTACACTGAAATAGACATAAAAAGTAATGATTAAGCATGGGGTTCTCCTAGTAGATAATCTTTTGCTTTTTTTTTTAACTAAAATGCAGACAGCAGAAAGGTTATCACTTAGGATCCATATAGGTTAACAAAATTACAGAAATGTAAATAATAAAATGAAGCATTAATATATCAAACTGTTGGCATAGCTTGTCAATAAATAAATCCAGTATTAGTCCTACTCAAAGATGCATTAAAATCAATGCTTTAAGTAGTTGTAACCTACCCAGTCACTTTTTAAACTCATGTCCTGTGTTTTAATCTCTGTGTATTTTAAAATGTATGCTATAGAAATTTGTTTTAATATGTATCTTTGATAGAAATACATTTAAAATGTGCATTTATAGAACCTTTACAATGATTATGTATTTTAACTATGCTGTAACCTGTCTCAAGCCACAAGGAGAGGCAGGTAAGAAATAAAATTATTATTAGCAGGTTCTCTTCAATTAATCTACATACAATTAATGTTGTCTTTAGACTATGCCTTGGAGCTAGTCAGACCAAATTCAGAAGCACAATGGCCATGACATTAATTCAGATGCAGCAAACTCACTCTTGATTCTACACTGGGTTGTTGTGAGTTTTCTGGGCTGCATGGCCATGCTCCAGAAGCATTATCTTCTGACTTTCGCTCACAGCTGTGGCAGGCATCCTCAGAGGTTGTGAGGTATATTGGAAAAACTAAGCAAGGAAGGTTTATATATCTATGGAAGGGATATATAAACCTTCCTTGCTTAGTTTTTCCAATATAACTCACACCCTCTGGGGATCCCTGCCACAGATGTGGGCGAAACATCAGGAGATAATGCTTCTGGAACGTGGCCATACAGCCCAGAAAACTCACAACAACCCTGTGATTCCGGCCATGAAAGCCTTCGACAGCACATTGATTCCACCACTGCTTCTCTAAACTTTTGGTCTAGGACATAGGCCCCATCTACACTGCCATAATGCAGTTTAAATGCACTGAACTGCATTATATGGCAGTGTAGACTCCAGTTCAATGCAGTTAAATTGCATTATGAAACTTCATGATACGGAATTGTAGATGTAGCCTCAGTCAATTCCTATTTATCTCGGAGCAGAACCAAAATAAAAAGTGGCTTCATCATTTTTGTAGTAGCTCTGATCCATACATTGCCCCTGCTTAAATCCTGATTTCAACAAAACAAAGCAACATTTAATTAGCTTAGGTGAGCTATGGTTTCACTTTGTTTTCATTACTGCTCTAAATCACTGCATTTATACCCCTCCAGTTCTCAAAGGCATGTATGCAACAAACATGTGTGGCAATTAATCAGTCTGACTAAAATTTTGGTCTCAAACAATTTGTCTTTCCTTAAAGGAAAAAGGAACATACTCAGCCCATGGTACTGATGAGAAAACCTCTTATTGTGTTGTTTGCTGTAACTCCTCACCACAAGGCTTTTTTCCTATAAGTATCAAAGAAACCAACTAGTTTTAAACAAGGTAATTCAATTAATTACCAGTAAGATAACTTATTCATAAGCCAATTTTTTCAAAATTAAAATGTAATTAGTTTGAACTTAACTTATAGTATAAAATGTACCAATTCAGGAGATTACAAACTATTATTGATTACATTACTAGTTCAGGACAAGTTACAATATGGCATCAACAAGAGCTCCACCTATTGGGAAAGCCTGGGAAAGCATAAATAGCTACATGAGAACCAGTGACACTTCAGGCAGAAGCAGCCATATTTACTTTCAATGTCATATAAAGAACTAGCTGTGCCCGGCCACGCATTGCTGTGGCGAAGTATGGTAGTATCTATCTTGGGGATGGATCCGTAGATGGCTTACAAAAGACAATTAGAAGGGCATACTGAAACTACAGAATGCAACTAATCATATTTGTCATGCTTGGAATCAAACTGAAGACTCTGAAACACTTAAATCCCACAAGTAACTTTTAATAGATCTGAATCTATCCAGGATACTTTCAGACCAGACAGAAATGAAGAACTACTTTATTGGCTGCAGAATAGAACATTTCAACTCAACAAATATTGATCCCAAACACATAGTCATTTAGGACAAGGACAAAGTAGGTCCCTGAAGAGTGGAATGGAATGGGACGGAGGGATGCTACTTCAAAATGCATCCTGTAGAATGGAGTCATTTGTTTTTCTTCGGCATAGCAGCCATGAAGAGCACGTAAAGGAGGTAGCCTGTCCCTGAAGATAAGAGACAAAATGTTAGTTTACATTAAGTGTGCATGCTTTATCCAGCTGCAGCTTCTTATTTGCATACTCTCCTACAAGATAAAAATGCATGAAACCTACTTCCTCTACTAACAAGATCAATGCCAACCCGTTTCACCTCTTCAGGTTAGGAGCTGGAGACATAACCTTAATCCCAGCAGCAGTAAATGAAATGAGCACAACACTGGGTGCAACTACAATGCAGAATTAATGCAGTCTCGACACAGCTTTAACTGCCTTGACTCAGGAATTATGGGGGTGGTAGTTGTACAACATCTTCAGCCTTCTCTATCTAGCATGCTGATGCTTCACCAAACTACAATTCCAGGATTCCATAGCATTGAGACATGGCAACTGAAGTGGAGTCAAACTGAATTAATTCTACAGCGTAGATGCACCCCCAAAGAAAATACATAAAGGTGTAAGAATTTGAATATGCAAACATACACTCAGTTATTATCTACAAAATGCTCAACATTGCTCTGTCTAACAATTTCTTTTTTTATTTCATCTTCAAGAACTTTTGTCCAGGTTTCAAAAGACAAATCTAAAATATGTGCTCTCTCAAAAATTTCAGAGATAGTTATACAGTGTTCCCTCACTACTTTGCAGTTCACTTTTCGCAGATTCACTGTTTAACGGTTTTTCAATAAACTCTAAAAGACTATTATAAATCATAAAAAATTACAATTTACAGCCTAAGGAACGGAGGAGGAAGAAGCCAAAGGGAGAGAAAGGGAGCCCAAGCGGAAATGGGAGGAGAAGGAGGTGATGTATCAACACACGATTGGTTGATAAAGACTCAAAATAATGTATAACTACTAAAATAATATATAAATATTAAAATAAATATAGTGTCCTTACTTCGCGGATTTTCACTTATTACGGGTGGTCCTGGAACCTAACCCCAGCGATAAGTGAGGGGACACTGTATATGCTATATATAAATCAATATATATAGCATACAAATTTGAATGAAAAGATATATTTTTACCCACTTCACCTACTAAATAAAATAAGACCTTAGGTTCCTTTGCTATTGACATTTTATAGACTAGAATGATGAAAAACAAGATCAATGCAAAGCATTCTTATTGAAAGTATCAGTTTGTCAGATTATTTTATCAATTTTTTATCCACAAGTACCAAGTCCTATGACATTTTCATGCGACATGCAAATTAATTTGTATTTGCTTAGTCCCTCTAAAAACGAGAACATTTCTAAGTTACTATTACAGATTTATACAGAAACAAAAAAAGTTATCAAAGAGGACTGACAGGTCAATTCCAACTTTTGTAAGTCTTACCAAATATAGACAGGCTCATGGTGATTCGATACAGAATTGTATCCATTACTCCACCTTTTAGGTACACTGGAATGCCATTATCTTCCTAATGTCAGATAAAGACAAAAATTCAAACTCTTCAAGTACGGTTATATATAGAATTTACATGTATTCAAAAACAATTCTAATGTTAGAAAACTAAACCTAAATATCAATTGCTCTTGTTGCCAATTTACAGAGAGTGAAGCACATTCCACAAGCTGTTGATCAGTCTGAAATTTATGGTTCCCTTGATGATCGGACTGCTGACACAGTAAATAATGACTTATATGAGAACTGAAATATATCACGATCTGGAGGATTACATACTTCCTGTCCTGATATAAAGTCATACTCTTCAACTATAAATATCCTACACCTAGGCTACTTGCCATTACAGCCTTGTTAGAAAGGTTAATACTATATTTTAGGGGGGAAATCAAAACATGCTCAGAGGGAGTTTACTTTAGCAAATGGATTTGAGGACAAAAAGTAAACCTTGCATATATTACATACCTAAATCTATCACTGAACCCACTGGTTTGCTATGGAGGATGAAAGATCTGTATGGTGTTCAATACAGTTTTAGGAGGGACTATATTCAGCCTGGAATCTGAGTTGTTGAAACCAATATATAGGTCTGTGCCATCCCTGCCCTGATGGCTAAACATTCCAGATATGTCCACCACTAGAACTCACATTCTACAATAAGAATACAAGTTTTAATTGCATTGTTATAAACTACCTCAGAAGGTTGCTTATTCTTCAGAAGCGCCCAGCAGCTGAGGGCCTAATTTGTCCTAACTACATATTGATAATTCACCTACATAATTTAGCTGCAAGTGTAGGCACACACTATTCATATTATTAATTTCAAAATATTTAGTAAATATCCTAGAAATCAAACTGTGTAGGCTTAAAATTCTAAGCCAAGCAGACTGCCTTCAATTTTAAGAAACATTATTGCTGTTAAATATTTTCATTCAGTTCCTAAAGAGGAGGAGTAAGTATTAAATTCACATTCTCATTGACCCTCTAGATAGAAATACATCCAATACCTGGAAAAGTTTCTGGTACTCTGGAACCCTGTTTGTGATCTGCCTACGAGGGGCAGTGCTTATGGCTTTTTGGGAAATCTGTCGAAGAGCCTGCAAGAGAAACGCAATGTGAGGGGCATTTCTGATTATACTTCCTTGGAGACAGAAAACAGAGTTGGAAAAGTCCACAAGGGCCATCCAGTCCAACCCTAATTGCACACTAATGGTTAGAAAGAACACTGCAATGTACTCTCAAATCAGAAGGAAAGTGAGAAAACCCATAGGAACCAGAAACAGAAATGAGAGAAGTGGAGGCAGAAAGGTTCATAGAAGGAGCTTGTAATCAAATGTTGTTAAACTCAGCTCAACTAGCAACACATTCAACTTTCGATGGGTGAAAAACTTGGGGCTATGTCTGTTCTTATTGTTATTTTAAAGCGAATTGTATTGTTTTAATCTATTTCTGTAAACCGCTCCGAGCCAAATTGGGAGTAGCGGTATACAAGTCTAATAAATAAATAAATAAACTCTTTATATATATTTATTTGCTAGACAGTTAATCCTCTCTAGAGAGTCATGCATTATTTTGTTTTTGTAAAGTTACCTGATGGCTTCCTTAGCCAAACCATTCACAAAATTACAGTTTAATTTGACCAACAACTGTGAACCTTTTAATTTCCTTTGAAACTTTTCAGGTTCCCATGTTTACATAGTAAAAACAAAGAGAACTGAAATGGGGAAAACTAAGAAGAGGGAGGGGAGACCAAAAACTGGTACAGTCTCACTTATCCAAGCCTCGCTTATCCAAGCCTCTGGATAATCCAAGCCATTTTTGTAGTCAATGTTTTCAATATATCATGATATTTTGGTGCTAAATTCGTAAATACAGTAATTACAACATAACATTACTGTCTATTGAACTACTTTTTCTGTCAAATTTGTTGTATAACATGAAGTTTTGGTGCTTAATTTGTAAAATCATAACCTAATTTGATGTTTAATAGGCTTTTCCTTAATCCCTCCTTGTTATCCAAGGTATTTGCTTGTCCAAGCTTCTGCCGGCCCGTTTAGCTTGGATAAGTGAGACTCTACTGTACTAAAACATGCCAGTTACATTATCCATCGCACCATCATACTCTGTAATATTTCCCAGACTTTCTAATCATTAATTCATGCATCACTTAGACTGATAGAGGAAAAAAGAGGGGGGGAGAATAGCAGATTTAAAAGACGGATTTATTTCAAAATGAATTTTTGAAGATTTCAAACTACGTCTAAAGTGAGTCTGAAGAAGTGAAGTAAAATCCACACTTATCCTAAAATAACCCTCTGCTCTCCAAAATGCAAGGAATGATACACATGCTATTCTTTTCCTTTAAAAGATGAAGCAGCCTTTGATTGCCCCTACACTGTAGAATTAATGCAGGTTGACTGCCATGGCTTAACGCTATGGCATAGTGGGAGTTGCAGTTCGGTGAGGCATCAGAGCCCTTTGGCAGCGAAAGCTAAAGAGTTGTTGTATGTCTTTCGGGCTATGTGGCCATGTTCCAGAAGTATTCTCTCCTGACGTTTCGCCCACATCTATGGCAGGCATCCTCAGAGGTTGTGAGGTATGGAAAGCTAAAGACCTTGCAAAACTGTAACTCCCAGGATTTCACAGCATTCACAGCTCATTAAAATGGTGTCAAACTGCATTAACAGTGCAGATGCCACCTTAGCCTGTGAGCTGCCTTTTTGGGGGATAGGGTTCAGCCATATGGATTGTTTAAATGGGATCAACCATTGGCACAGACCCATAAGCATTCTTTGATTACACCATGGAATTTTTATTCCTGGGTTATAAATGTCATTTCCTAATTGGTTCTGTCATAAAAACATGGAAATGTTTTATTGTTTTTGCGGGACGGCCTACAGATACATAAGTATTAATTATAAAAAGTAACGGTAAAGGTTTTTGCCTGACATGAAATCTAGTCGTGTCCCACTCTGGGGGTTGGTGCTCATCTCCATTTCTAGACACCTCCAAGGTCATGTGGCCGGCGTGACTGCATGGAATGCCATTACCTTTCCGTCAGAGCGGTACCTATTGATCTACTCACATTTGCATGTTTTCCAACTGCTAGGTTGGCAGAAGCTGGGACTAGCAGCGGGAGCTCACTCCGCTCCTGGATTCGCACCACCAAACTTTCGGTCAGTAAGTTCTTCAGGACCTATTTTCATTTATGTTTTTAGTTATATTTAATATGTTTTGTGATTTATGTTTCTTATTATGTTCTGTTCTATTTATCACTGGTCTTCATTTCTAATGTATTCTGTGTTTATTATTATTTTGTATTGCTTTGCCTTGTTGGTATTATTAACTATTATAATATCTCTGTTTTATACTGTATTTTGTTTTTTATCTTGTTATACTGTGAATTATATGTATGCTGTTTTTGCTTAATTATGTTGTTCGGGCTCTGCCCCATGTGAGCCGCCTTGAGTCCCCCTGGGGAGATGGTGGCGGGGTATAAATAAATAAATTATTATTATTATTATTATTATTATTATTAAGCTGCACCGAGTTCCCTAGGGGAGAGGGGTAGGATATATATAAAGTTTAAATACAATTATTACAACACATTTTCCTACAGTTTTTCAATGAATATCTCATCAAGTCTCGAATAATTCAATGAAGTGTGTGGCAGTCACAAAAACGAAGTTTCTGGAGTAGAACAAGTTTCAAGGTAAATGCCGCACAATTAAACAAGAAACAGCACTTTCAAATCAGGAACAGAATTGTCGAAGGTTTCATGGCTGGAATCATTGGGTGATTGTGAGTTGTCCAGACAGTAAGGCCATGTTCTAGAAGCATTCTCTCCTGACGTTTCACCCACATCTATGGCAAGCATCCTCAGAGGTGTGAGGTCTGTTGGAAACTAGGAAAGTGGGATTCGTATATCTGTGGAAAATCCAGGTTGGGAGAAAGAACTTTGAGGAAAGTGTGAATGTTGCAACTGATCTCTTTGATCAGCATTTAATGGCTTTGCAGATTCAAAGCCTGGCTGCTTCCTGCCTGAGGGAATCCTTTGAGAATACAAAAATACTGGACCACTCTAACAACCACCATGTCAGACTATACAGAGAAGCCATTGAAATCCACAAACATGTAGACAATTTAAACAGAGAGGAAATCATGAAAATGAACAAAATCTGGCTACCAGTATTAAAAAACTCTAAAATCTGTACAGTATATGAGCAACACTCTGAAAATGGGGGAATTCAAGGCATGAAACAATCAGGGCCAGCTTACACCTCCCAACAAAGTATTCCTTCAGGCCCCTAATCTGCAAAGCCATTAAATGCTAATCAAAATGGCCAATTGCAACATTCACTTTCCTCAAATAGACAAGAGTTCTTTCTTCCAACTTGGACTTTCCACAGATATATAAACCCCACTTGTCTAGTTTCCAACAGACCTCACAACCTCTGAGGATGCCTGCCATAGATGTAGGCAAAAGGTCGGGAGAGAATACTTCTGGAACATGGCCATACAGCCTGGAAAACTCAGAGAAACCAAGTGATTTTGGCCTTGAAAGCCTTCGGCAACACACAAGTGTTATGCTCCCAATTATTCAGGTATCAAAACAGCCACAAATTACCATAATCTGCATGACAGAAACAACTGCATTTGGCGGTGAGGGCTGGAGACCTTTTTGAACCACAAATCCTACTATTCTATAGTACTGAAAGGGTTGTTAAACTGCATCAGTTGTACGGTGTGGATGCATGCACCCTTTCTCTTGGAAACCCAGCTTAACTGCCACCAGGGAACGGGAGGAGGCTGTTATTCTCGTGTGTCTTCAAGGCGTTCCTACAGTGACCTATCCAAGGAGTGAGGTCTATTGGAAACTAGGAAAGTGGAGTTTCTATATCTATCTATATCTGTGGAAAGTCCAGGGTGGGAGAAAGAACTCTTGTCTGTTTGAGTCTGTGAATGTGGCAATTGATCACCTTGATTAGCATTTAGTGGCCTTGCAAATTCAAAGCCTGGCTACTTCTGCCTGAGGGAATCCTTTGAGAACACAGAAATTCTGGAAATGCACAGAAATGGCGGAGAAAGTGTGACTCGCCCAAGGCCGCTCAGTGGCTTTCCACGGCTGAGCGGGGACTCGAACCCGTCTCCAGAGCCCCAGTGCAGCGCTCAAACTACTAGGCTAGGCCTCGCTGCCTCTCTAACGGGTCTGTAGAAACGGGCATTGCAGCAGAAACCCCCTCTTCCTCTCACAGGCCCGGTGCTCGCTAGGGCGGCTCTCTGGGTCTCCTTCCTGACCTCTTCTCCAATCCTCGCCCTTCCCTACCAGAAGGTTTCGCAGCATCTTGGCCGCTTCTCCGTTCACCGCCTCGTCCGCAACGCACGAAACAAGGGCACCGGAAGCGGAAGTCACTCCACGGCCCGGCTCGCGCCCGTTTGACGTCCCACTGGCGCGCCTTCAGGGTATGCGTAGGAATAGAGCGAACTTCCGGCCAAGATCTCGAGTCAGGAAAAGACGTTCTATATAGTCTTCCTGTTCTCCATGGCAACTGCGCTTTTGGAGAGGCGCTCTGGCCTCCCCTACGTCGATGGTATTTACCCTTTAGCCTCTTTGCTGCCTCAAATCGGCTCTTGGGGCGGAGCCAGTGAATGATCTGGTGCTCTGCTTTAAGCCACGACAGTTAAAGTGCATTAATTCTATAGTGAAGACGAGGCATAGCCAAACTTGGGTCCTCCAGGTGTTTTGGACTTCAACTCCCCCCATTCCTAACAGCCTCAGGCTGAGGGGGAAAAGAAAGGGGCCTGAGGCTTTTAGGAATGGGGGGAGTTGAAGTCCAAAACACCTGGAGGGCCCAGGTTTGCCCATGCCTGGTGTAGAAGCATCCCAAGTCACCCACTGCCAGCTCAGCTCTTGTAGATTCAGGGCTGCGTCTCCCTCCATTGAGTCCATCCTTCGGGAATGTGTCGTCCTCCTTTCCTGCTGCCTTCGACCTTCATCAAGCATTAGGATCTTTCCAAGGGAGCCATCTCTTCTCATCATATGACTAAAGTCAAACAGTGCCTTTATTGGTGCATTTCCCCTGAAGTCTTACTAATATTATTGAAGGCTTTCGTGGTCCTCACAGGCGACATTGGCAGGGGCGAGATTTTTTTTTTCTTCCCCGTGTCAGGAGCAACCTGAGTCGCTTCTGGTGTGAGAGAATTGGCCATCTGCAAGGACGTTGCCCAGGGGACGCCCAGATGTTTTGATGTTTTTACCATCCTTATGGGAGGCTTCTCTCATGTCCCTGCATGGAGCTGGAGCTGATAGAGGGAGCTCTCCCCGGGTGGGATTCGAATCTGGCAGCCTTCAGGTGAGTGACAGGGCCTTTTCAGCTATGGAATTCCCTCCCCAGGGATATTAGATCAGCCCTTTCTCTGCTGATTTTCTGTAAGTGACTGAAAACGTGGCTTTGTGACCAAGCCTTTGGAGAATTGGTGCAATAGACATATATGAAATAAAGTGCAATGACTTTTGTAAAGGCCCGGATTATGCTTGTGGATTACGTGTTTAATTGCGATTACTTGTGAATGTACTGTTTTTAAATGTTTTAATCGTTTTAATGTATTTTATAATTCTTTTAAATATTCATTTGAATTGTACATTCTATGTGTAAAGCCGCCTTGAGTCCCTCCTGAGTTGAGAAAGGTGGGATAGAAATGTTGTTAATAATAAAAAAAAATCACTGTGTTGCTGTGAGTTTTTCTGCTGGCCATGTTCCAGGAGCATTCTCTCCTGACGTTTCTCCCACATCTATGGCAGGCATCCTCGGAAGTTGTGAGGCCTGTTGGAAACTAGGCAAGTGGGGTTTATGTATCTGTGGAAGGTCCAGGGTGGGAGAAAGAACTCTTGTCTGTTGGAGGCAAGTGTGAATGTTGCAATTGGCCAGCTTGGTTAGCATTGGAAGACCTCGCAGCTTCAAAGTCTGGCTGCTTCCTGCCTGAGGGAATCTTTTGTCAGGAGGTGTTAGCTGGCCCTGATTGTTTTCTGTCCGGAATTCTCATTTTCTGAGTGTTGTTCTTTATTTACTGTCCTGATTTTAGAATTTTTAAAATGCCGGTAGCCAGATTTTGTTCATTTTCATGTTTTCCTTCTTTCTGTTGAAATAGGGACCACCAAACGCAGCACTCAAACACAAATCAAAGAACATGAAAGGCCCTGCAGACTAACTCAACCAGAGATGTCAGCCATTGCAAGGCACTTGATGAACCAACCTGGACACAGCATATTGAGAACACAGAAATGCTGGACCACTGTAACACTACACAGAGAAGCCATTGAAATCCATAAGCAGGTGGACAATTTCAACGGATGCCCATCATAGATGTGGGCGAAACGTCAGGAAAGAATGCTTCTGGAATATGACCATACAGCCCAGAAAACTCACAGTAACTTACTGATATTGTTTGGGCAGACATTACATTATATCCTTTAACTTCTTTTGCTCATCCCCCCCCCCCCCCCTTTGATTTTCATTTCCTAAGTAAAACACTGGCTTCCTGTACTTCAGCTTCCTTATACTCCCATTTCATGTCTGACTGTGGATGTACCCATACTTGCAATATATATTATGTCCTTATCTCTGTCTCAGGTTTAAACATAAGTTTGCTCTTGGTTGTGACGTGAAAGCTTTGTGGGCCTCACCTACATTGCCATATAATGGAGTTTGAAACTGCATCATATGGTCAAGGTAGACTCATTTAATGCAGTTCAATACAGCTAAAATGCATTATGAGTCCAGACTGACCATATAATGCAGTAGCAAACTGCATTATATGGCAGTGTAGACAGGGACCCTAGATACTTGAGTACATGAATGTGATCTTAGAAAAACACAATTTGTTTCTTGTGGGAAAAAACAAGTTATAGAAATGGGTGTAACACGATTTTTGTTCCTGGGTTATGTCATTTCTGAATTGGTTCTATCATAAAAACATGGAAAAGGTTTATTAGCACATTTTGCTATAGTTTTTCAATGAATATCTCATTGAGTCTCAACCAAGTCAACATCGTTTGTGGCAGCCACAAAAATGAAGTTTCTGGAGTATAACAACTACTTTCAAAGTAAGTACCACACAATTAAACGGATTAAGCCTCCGACCATTAATAGCCCCGGCTTGCTGTTGACCTATGCAGCCCCGAAAGACAGTTGCACCTGTCAATTAGGGAAATTTAGGGACGCTAATTTACAACACCATAAAAAAAACTGCCAGCAAAACACGAGGAAAGGAGTGAGGAAGTACAGCCACCACTGGACGGTGAAGCAACAGCTCCCCCTGTGGCCGGAATCGTGAAGCTGGAAAAATGTTAAAAATGCCTCTGAGTCTGTCTAATGTATGTTGTTTGTCTATTGGTATTGAATGTTTGCCATATATGTGTTCATTGTAATCCGCCCTGAGTCCCCTTCGAGGTGAGAAGGGCGGAATATAAATACTGTAAATAAATAAATAAATAAATAAATAAAACTTTCAAACCAGGAACATAATTTTTTCAATAATGTTTTTGGAATGAAGAGTGAGAGGTTAAATAGACCGCCAAGCATGGTGACACCATGTTTTAGAATTCAGTGTTTGTGTGCAGATATCTGTGTATCTGAAGGTAGCATAGCATAGCTTCCAAAATGAGCAATTCAATTCACTATACAGCTTCCCTTTAAACAATATCAAATGCCCCTTTGAGCCAAAGAAAAAGAGGGAGTGATGTCTCTCAAAGCACATTCAGCATTAAGAGAGAAGGGAATATTTGCGAACCCAGCTATGGCACTGGTTAACATCTCAGGTAAATACGGCATCCAGGTGGGGAACAAGAAAGGCTATTGGTTCATATGGATATAGGCCCCAACTACACTGAGCATTTAATGTAGTTGAAACTAACAAGCTGCATTTATTGCAATTTGAAGCTAGCTAGCCAAACAACAAACTTCCACAAAAGCTTGCAAAAGAAAGCCGTAATACATATCAGTGCTCTGGTTTGTGTCATCCCCCCCCCCCCCCCCCCCAACCTCAGACTGGTTCCAGGATTTCCTATGTAATTGTCTGCACAGTGGAACCACTTTCTTTAAATACTGGCTTGAAACTGCATTAAATAGTCAGGATAGATGGGGCAATACTTGAACATGGCAGTGTGAAGGGCTTGAGAGAAAGAATTTGGGGAAGAAGCAACTCATGCACAAGGAAGTGGGAATGCATGCACTGAACACTGGCTAAGAGGTGGGGAAACATACTTTTATTTTATAAATGCCTCTGAAAGTATGTATATAAGGCAAGACATTCCATTGTTTAGCAGGATTTGCAGGATTTGTGGGAAAACCACTCTGGCTCCTCATTTGGAGCACATTTTTCTAACAAATCCTTATTTTGTAACCTTCCCAACCAGTGCCTGTTTTTAGGTAGCAGAGCAGATAAAAGTTGGGAAACTCACAAAAAGGCATCAATAGCAATAAGACCACACAGCCACTTCAGTCATGTGACCTAAAATCCTCAGATGCAATGAACATGTGAACACAGTAGAAATGCCCTTTTACACTGAGATGGGGAAAAAGTGTGGCTTTCAAAACCAGTTTGAGTCTGGATTAAAAGAGGTGTCATGATAACAGGATTAAGCCAGGGAAGGACATTGTACACTGGAATTAGGATGCAGCTCTTTTGTTGTTTATAAAAAGGGGACTGTCTATGTTTATAAAAAGGGGACTGTGGCTGAAAAAACTTGAGAACCCCTAGGTTACAGGAACATCTAGGAGTGAGCGTTACGCCCATACTGAAGTCATTCCACTGACTGCCAATTAGTTTCCAGGCAAAGCACAAGCTGTTGATTTTGAACTTTAAATCCCCACATGGTTTGGGTACAGGTTACCAACAGGATCACCTCCTCAAATATAATCTGCTCCTTAAAACATTGAGGTCTTCTGGGAGGTTTCTACTCCAGTCAAGAAACTGACTGGCAGCTGTCACCCAGGGGGCCTTTTCACCGCTTGCACAAAAGCTGTGGGATGACCTGCTGGAAAAGCACTAAAAGCTACAAGAGCTGTCAGAATTCAAGGCACAGCTGGACATGTCTCCTCCAAACTAACTAGTCAATTTTAAACTGTTAATTTTAATCTGCATTTATTAGTATTTGTGTCCATCTCTGTTATGTGTATTTTAATAGTATTATATTTGATCTGTTTAACCATGGTGTACACCTCCCCCAAGGAGAGGCGGATAAGAAATAAAAATGGTTGTTGGGTTGCTGCGAGTTTTTTGGATTGTATGGCCATGTTCCTATAGCATTCTCTCCTGACATTTCACCTGCAAGTGTGAATGTTAGTAAGCTTGAATAGCATTAAATAGCCATGAAGCTGTAAAGTCAATTATGGCTACTCCATGCTAATCAAGCTTGCTAAGTGCAACACTTGCTTTAAACAGACAAGGTTCTTTTTCCCACCCTGGACACTCCACAGATACATGAATGTGGTGTATACACTCCACTTGCCTCACCTCCAACAGACCTCTAAAGATGCCAGCCACAGATGCAGGCAAACCATCAGGAGAGAATGCTATAGGAACATGGCCATACAGTCCGAAAATCTCACAGCAATCCAGTGATTCTGTCCATGAAAGCCTTCGACAAAAATGGTTTCATTATTATAATAAAAATCTATGAATATTTTTAATAGCACACAATTTCACCCATAAGAAAAACAAACAAATAGCTAACAGTACTTTTTCATTTCGATTAAAGTACTTTATAGCCTAGAAAATCAATTTTGTCATAATTGATTTCTGATTAGAAATTTACTGTTATGGCTTAATATAAAGGAGAGCATTACTTTGTTCCAGAAGTTTTATTTCAACTTATGAAAACAGTCAATATGAATTTATGGTAAAATAAAGTAGAAAGGAATCCTATCGTAAGAAGAAGGTTTTGCAGTAAGAATAGTGGCCTTCAATGGTGAATGTGTCAGTTACCAGGGGATGGGATGGACTATGAATGAAAGGCATTGCAGATGACACTAAACAATTTATTATGTAATGCCACTATGAGTTTTCTGCTTCAGACCCCTTATACAACCCTTAATTTAATAGTTCTATATTTGCAAATGTCTCTTAGAATGAAAAGTGACAGGGTACTATAGTTATACCAGGAGGATTTCCTGTCCAGGTCCTCTTTGACAGATTTTCCCAGGCCTCATGATTGCCACCCAAAATATTTTTAAAAAACACACATATCTGCTCATATTTTCATAAACAAAAACAGAATTTATTCAATAGCAAATATTCAGACAAACCATTTTCATGTAATATAATCTCCATGTACATAGCAATTCAATATATATAATTCTATTATCACTGGATCGGATTCTTAAAATCTGGACAAAGTTGACTGCAAAACTGCAAGATGCCAACGTCCCCACTTATGCCACCACAGCAGTTTTTTGCTTACTTTTTACTGGCAAGCTAAGCTACATCTGAGGAGCACAGGAACTTACGTTAAGGAGCTGGGAAACTCTTGGAAGTTGCTTCATCTGAATTAGGAATATTAGAAAGGTTATGATGAATTGTGAATACACCTTGCTTTGAATCAAAGGAGACCAGTTCTGTGCTTGACACATAGTTGTGCCCAGCTCTGGAAAAGAATCTCCCCAATTCTGCAGAAGACATGATAAGAGATTTGAATCACGCAAAGTGCTGGGTGTAAGAGAAAAGCACGTTCTATTTAATAAAAGAGCATTGCATATCGCAGTTACTTCCGTATGGAGAGCAGCTTTTAAGAGTCACTCATTAACAGGAAAGCTTCTTGCACAATTCACTTGCATAGCACACTTGGCAAAACATAGTCTGACCTTTAAACATGTAGTCGGGCTCAATGCGGAATGAGTTGGGTACGTTTAATACAGTAAGTGCTGTAGGGAGTATGAAGCTCATGCGGACAATGTTTTGTGTGACAAAACGGTGGACAGCTCTTTTTCTTCCAGTAGCACCAGCACTTTCATATAGCCTCAAAATATAAACAAGCTACTCTATCCTAAACACATCCTTGTCACACAGTCTGTACACAGTACTGATATATTACAAAGCACATGAACAAGCGGCAGATGAGGAAAGCAGGTGAGGAAAGACTATATGCGCATCATGGCACTTGTCCATCAAGAGGAAAATGTCCAAAATCTGCTAACCTGCAGATCTCTTTTTTTATTTAAGTTAACTTTTATCTTCAAGTCAATCCACTGTCAAGGAAAGAAGGCTTCATATATACTTATGCATTCTGGGTCACAAGTAACATTTACCAGGGACAGCTTTGAAAAGCTGTATCCGCTCTGGACTGGCCTTGATGCACATGCAGTACATGTGATTTGGAGAAGTAGGATTAATTGGGAATGTCCGCACTATTGTTCCGATTTCCATATTTGTGATGTATGAATAACAGCACTACTCCGAGAAAAAAGCATATAGAGCCAACTGTTATGTAAGCTATTCCCAAAAAGGGATTCTTGCCTCCCATCCACGAAATGGTGCTCAGGATCATCCGTTTTCTCCCATCAAAGCTGTGCACAGGATAATCTGATTCAGGTATAGGAAAAACATTCACCAATTCAAACTATAATTGCTAATATTACATCAGCGAGAGAAAAGAACATGTTTAGTATTTTCAACTATGAATGTTAAACTCATGTCCTGTGTTGACTGTATTTCAATTTTTGTTCTGTGTATTTTAATATATGTATTTTACACGTTTTATCATGATGTGTTTTTAATGATGTTGTGCCCCACCTTGAGCCATGAGGAGAGGTGGGTAAGAATTGATTGATTATTTTAAAGACCACCATTATTGTACTTCTAATTGATATTATTGGTTTGAAGGTTTTATAACCAATGATTTTATTGCTCAAAGTATTATTGGCTAGGAAGGGAGAGTTACTCCAAATCAAACGGTGGAAAGAGTTCTTCCAACTCATATGGACTGGTTGTAGACGTAACAAGAAAAAGGAAATTGAATGATGAGATGGCCCCTCCAGTGCAGCTGAGTTGTTTATGTCTTGAAGCCTAAAGAATGTGAAGGTATTTTGTGTGACTCTTGGGAATTTGACCATTCATACCACCTGTCCAAAAGTTGTAAAGCAGAAATACACCAATATCTTTTCCTATGTGAAATCCTCACTGGTTCCAACATGGGAAGGGCTAAGCATAAGAATGAGTAATTACGGTTGCTTTTAGAAACAAACCTTCCATTTGTCTTCATGCATTGTTCACATGAAGGGGTACCTCGCCAGTTTCGGCCCCACTACTGGGATATTTGCATAGATGGATGGAACATATTTATGCATGAAGCTCCATGAATGGAGGCTTTTCTGACTTTCAGAACCCTTGCATTTCACAGCAAGTATGATATTCCCTAATAAATATATTAATTAAACATGAAATGATATGAACTTTATATATTTGTGAGGAATTTACTTTTTCAGGACTATGAGGGTTTTATCTTTGTACCAATAAAAGGTTGAGCATTCCTTATTAAGAAATTGGAAATCCAAAATACTGTACTCCGAAAGTGTCCAGATAGGTGACTGAGACAGTGACACCTTTGCTTTCCAATAGTTCAATACACAAACACATTGTTTCATGCATTTTATTGCATGAAATTACTTTCAACTATGTGTATAATGTAAATGTGAATGAATGCATGAATTCCATGTTTAAAACTTGGGTCCCATTTGTAAGATATCTCATAATGTATGTATATGCAAACCTAAAATCAAAAACACTCCCAAGCATTTTGGATAAGGGATGCTCAACATGTAACAAGTTTAGTAATATTTAATGAAATAAAAAGTGAATAGCAGACATGTAATTTTCACAGGAAGAAATGCCTCAAACATCAAGGACTTGTTACAGTATTGGGATCGTTCTGCAAATAAGAGATGAAAACAAAGCCTGCCACAGGAAAGAATTGCACCGCTTGAGCACTTGGCCAACCTGAAAAGTGATCCTGGCCCCAAAGCAATTGTGCACCCTGACTTAGGATCCGAAGGCGGCTTTTACATTTCAATAGTCTTAAAACAAATCTTGGTGAATATCACATATAATCAGCATGCATCAGAATCTTTGAATCAACTCCACTTTCAAAGCAAATATTTGGAACAACTCAAGCATCATTCATATAGATGTGTAGCCTTATTTTGGCTTTGCCTAGAAATTTAAAAGGACCCAGGTTCAAACCCTGGGAGCATCGTGAGCGGCCGCTGTTAGCTCCAGCTTCTGCCAACCTAGCAGTTCGAAAACATGCCAATGTGAGTAGATCAATAGGTACAGCTCCGGCGGGAAGGTAACAGCACTCCATGCAGTCATGCATGACCTTGGAGGTGTCTATGGACAACGCCGGCTCTTCAGCTTAGAAATGGAGATGAGCACCAACCCCCAGAGTCTGACATGACTGGACTTAACAGCAGGGGAAACCTTTCCCTTTACTTAGAAATTTAAAAAGGAAGTAATTACCTTTATTCATTTGTTGGTCCTGATTCACTGTCTATTTAATTACATGAAAGCCCTTGAAACTCTCCAATAAAGGATACTGTAGGTTATAACCAAGGAATAGTTTCCCGCTGCCAGAGTAGGCTGTAGATTATCCTTCCTCTCTATAAGGCGATATAGTTTACGAAATGTAGGTAGTGCAGCAGTTCGCATCCACACAATGAAATCTTCATTTATGAACCCATTGTTGTCTGGATCTGAATCTAGCATGTACACTGGTTTAGGCCAGTTAACAGGTTTAGATGTGCCTTTAAAAAAGGAAAAGAAAATCAAGCATCAATATTTGTGAAGGCAAAGAACACATTTTTCCTTCACCAAAAACTGTTTCCAGTTGTAAAAATACTTTAAAAGTATCCCTCTCAGACCCACTCAATACTTTTTCATGCTCTAACTTGATGGGTTTGTTTTGTTTTGATTTTTTTAAAAACCAAAACACTTAAACTTTATATCAAGAAGAATAGGAGAGGAATTCTATCCATGTAACAGTGGGAACCTTGCTCGTGACATATGTAGATCTAAGCCCAAACTGGATTATGCTGTTTTTGTGGTGGTAGCAACCTCTACTATGCAACGACTTCAACTTCCCCTCAAAACTCATATTCCTCCTGCAGAACCCACCTCCACAATCAATTCCTAACCAGTAGAAAGTGAGGGGTGTACATGCATTGGAAAATCTTATATAGGCCATGTCCTAAAGCCAGATGCAAGTCAAAAAACTCCAGGGGTTATTGTGCTATGTCTGGCTCTAGGGAAAAAGCAAGCTGTTTCTCTGACAACTCCTAATCTTCCATGACCATTCAATGGCCACACAGGAACAGGCTGATAAAGTGAAGGTAATTTCTGCAGTCAGGGGGTGGAAATGGAGGTATGGCATAGGTCCAGCTGAGTGGTACTTTATGCTACAACTCTTATTGCAGGATGTCAGCCAGTATTTGTGCATTCTGGCAAGAAGCACAATACAATGGACAATATCATTTAGTTGTTCCCTCTATAATCTGGGACAGTAGAAATTTTTGCCTAAGTCAACTTTGCACATCTTCCACTAAACAATCTTTGAAAATAGTTCTGCAACTATCCATCAAAGTAATAAAATGGACAAAGAAAAAAAGACGTGGTTGTCATTAGATATGAACATATTAACAGAGATACAGAAATGAATATATCAGAAGAACTAATCATTTCAAAGATAATTTTAATGGATATTTATATGTTTTCTACAGTTTTATAATATTGTGTTTTACTGTTATTGTCTGAATCTGGCATTGAATTATTGCCATAGTTTGTAAGCCACCCTGAGGTGAGAAGGGTGGGGTATAAGTTCAGTAAATAAATAAAATAAATAATAAATTGTGAGCCCTCTGCATATGTGGGTTTGACTTTTGTAGGTTTGATAAAAATGTTCTTTAGGAATCAATAGATCCTTCAGTGCATTTCTGTTGTCAATCTCTGCCAGACACTGATCATAGTGTCAAGCTGGATTACATGGAGATTCCCAGAGAGAACACTTCTTAAAGTAATTTCTAGATCCTCCAGTACAATTTTATGGTAAACTTCCAGTGGACACTGATAACAGAACTGCACTGGAGGACCTAGAGGTTCCTAGAGAGGTAGTGTCTTTTGCTAAAAAGAATTTTTCTTCATGTTTTTCACCACTTTCATGGGGATCCTATGTCCCTGGCCTAAATAAATATGGAGGGCTGACTGTAATACAAAAGCAAACAATATGAATTTGAAGAATATAGAAGGAGAAAACAGTGAGTCAAACAAAGCTCTTATTCTTGCAAGCATTTTGACTAGTCTTGAGCAAATTTCCTTTGTGATGCCTTCTTCTCAAGCTCTCATGCTTTCCCTTTAAGACCCACTGAAGTGCTCATTCTATCCTTCAAATAAAAAAAAAGTTCTGTTCATACCTCAGCTTTCATAAAGATACCTTCCCAAGACCTCTTATTTCAGAAGAAAACTTACCGTGGAAAAGTACAGTCAAGTTTTTTGTATCTCCCACAGGATTCCTGAACTTAACGTTTTTGTCTGTCCACCAAGCAATACCTTTTTTAGTCAAAGGAATGCGTTTGGGATTTGTACCATTAGGATCAATACGAAACAATGTCAGTGTATCTAGAAGGGAAATGAATAGAAGTCCTTTATTTTCAACATTCCTTTTCAAGATTGAACTCAACTCTATCAGTTACAAAAGCCAAGTTGCTGCTATTTCTCCATTCAATTTCAACACATAGATTCTGTTTCCTTTAACAAACCTCTATCATAAGAAGTAGAAAACAGTACTTAGTAGGAGAACATAGTTCAGCTAGTTCAAACTGGCCTACATTGGCTGGATTGGCTCTCCGAATTACCAGATCCATATCTGGAGATGACAGAACCTGCTAGCTTCTGCATGTGTTCTATCGCTTGACCAGCAACTATCCAATGTCATTAAATGTCAAGTATTAAAACATTAAATTTTACCAGCTGTGAGTAGAGGACTAAGATTACCACATGCAACTACTTAGAGAAAACTGATTACGAAAGTTTCTGTGAAACTAGAAACAAGTGAGGATGTGTGCAGATCTGATGGATTTGCTATCCAGTGGAAATTCAGGGCCCTTCCACACAGTCATATAATCCAGAATATCAAGGCAGAAAATCCCACAGTATCTACTTTGAACTGGGTTATCTGAATTTGTGATTTTATTCAGCTGTTTGGAAGGGGCCTCAGAGTTCAGTGTTATATAAAATATACTTAACAAAATCATACCATTGAACATGCTGTTGGCAATAGCTCCACAAGGAGCGATAGGTTTATCATCACTGGTGCGGTAAGGCTCACACTCTTTACTGGGGTTCTAATTAGTTGAAAGAAAAAATGGGGGAGAGAAAGGCAAATTTTAATTTTTATCACATACAAGTAACACTGGCCAGAATATAAACATATTGAACTGCTTAACCAATACTGCAATGATCTTTCCTCTTATGTTCATATTTAGAAAAACAGTTCAAATTGCAGGGGAAAAATCATTTGACTAAAAGCTCTATAACATTAATTCAGCAATTGTCAGCATTCAAGGTTAGAAATCCTAATTTTGTAACAAAACTATAGCCACCAAAGAATGAGCTAACAAATGCTCTAATATACTTATGCAATCTGTGAGTTAGGAAAAGTTCTGGAGGGGAAAAAAAGACTACAGAGACAGAAAAAGGAAGACTTTCAGTCTGAAAAGTATTCAAGTTATTGTGTTATCCTGTCAGACAAGAATACACTGAGTTTAAGTGTGAAGATTAAACAAATCTGATTATCAATAGCTAAAGTAAGAGTTACAGGGACAGATTAGCTTCTATTAAAGTGCTTAGCATTAACCATAGTGTTATTCTACAACATAAAATTAACAGCGATAACGTAGAATTCTCTGACATCTTAGAAGAAAGTGCCGCTACTATGGGAAAACATTAACATATATCCAAGGTCAAAAAGGTTTTCATTGAAGTTATTTTGCACCACAAAATGAGGTTAAGGCTAGAATTCTGTTCCTATGAGTTTAGTCACTTAATGTCATTCAATTCTTATCTTCTTCTCAGAAGGATATGTAAACTAATCTTTTATCTTGTTATTGCTGTGTGCCTTCAGTCCTTTCTGACATACAGCAACTCTAAGCGAGACATAATTAGTGTGTGTTTTGGCACGATTTATTCACAAGACTTTGCTGTCCTCTGAGATTTAGCGAGTGTGACTAGCAGGCATTCATGGCTAAGTATGGATTCAAACTCAGATCTCCAGAGTCATAGTCCAAGGCTCAAATCACTACACCATGCTGGCTCCCAGCCTTTACAAACCCTTTACGAACGGTCTCTTCCATTTTTACTACTGAAGAACTACTAAAAACAACATGGATAAAAACAACTATTGCACCACTTCTTGCTTACACACAACCAAGAATTTATTTGAACATTTACATTCTACTTTGCTATGATAAAAGTCTAACTCAAGGTAGCTAACAATAAAAAAAAATTTTCAAAAAAAGTATAACACTGAAAGAACCTTTAATTTCAAAAAGATAGCTCCAATGCTTTCAAAACTGTTTCTACAAATCTTTCACCAGCTTATTGAGAAAAAGAGCTCAGATACTTAGCTAAACTTAAAATATTTCATGTTTCTTTTCATGAGATGCCAAAGGAAGCAACCAATTATAGAAACAGCCAACTGAGCCAACAAGATGGACTACTCCCAAGCACTCATGTGGAGGAATGTACTTATTAACAGAGCACACTCAAAGAACAGACAGCACAAAGACCATATGGAACAGTTTGTACATACCAAGTAAAAAACTCTTAATGACAGATACTACTGTCCATAGCAGTCCAACCAGCTGCTTGACTTTTTTAAAGGCTGGAAAAAATTGTATTTTCCTAGAAATTTAGCTGAGTGTACAAGGTTGAGCTGTTGAATGGGATAATCCTACCAATATAGACTGTTCTCTGTAAGACTTCTCTGAAAGATCAGAAGATCCCGAATAGTACTTGAATAGTTTTGGGCAATTTTCCCTTCACCCAGAAATCGCTCAAGCTATAGCAAATGGTCCCTCAACTCTTTGGAAGTTTGGCAACACTAGGACGAGTCACTTCCTACAAGCTGTGAAGTCCCCAGTATCCTAGTTGTAACAGGGAGTACACTACCTATCTATATCTATAAAAGAGTGATGGCATCACAAAACAACAAAACTACAGGCCCCCCCCAACCTCGAAATTTGACAACACAACCCATCATCCACGGCTCTAGGTTGATACAACAAAAAGAAAAGAAAAACAAAGTCCTAATTAGAGGGAGAGGAATAATTGTTTTTTTCCAATTGCTGCCAGTTAGAGGGCCAAGCTCCGCACATAGACCCCCTCTATCGTCACCACTTTCACAGTACACGAACAACCAAATGCATGCTAAACATAAAGACAACCATACAACACACATTCATTACCACCGCTACCTCAACAATTTCTCACCAACACCACCAAACAATACCACAGCAACGCGTGGCCGGGCACAGCTAGTTATTATTAAAAGGATACATAAGCACATTTACATTGAAGAAGATGAGAATAATGATTTGATTAGAGTTGGACAGTCTTATCTGAAATTAGAGCTTGATGTAAATATTCAAAAACATTTGAACTACTGATGCCTCAATTAATGTAATTTTATTGGTCTCTGTTTTTATTTCTGAAATTTATTACTCTCGGCTTATACCGGAGTCAAATGTTTTCTCAGGTTTTTTAAAAGTAAAATTAGGTGCCTCGGCGGCTTATATTCGGGTCGGCTTATACTCGAGTATATATGGTAGTTCCCCTGCAACTTTTCCCCTCCTTCATACCAAAAAGGATGAATAAATAAATAAATAACCCTCCAATATTAAATTACTCTTGGGCCTTATTAATATGTATCCAGGTCATATGGTTTGTGTTATTTTTTCCCCCTGATTTTTTTAAAAAATGGATGAGTGAGTGATGCGGCGCGCTCCCCTTATGCAAGAGCCATAAATAAAAAGCATCGTCCTCGGAGGAGGAGGCTATGAGTGGATAGGCTCAGATCTGGCAGCAGGGAAAGAGACGCCGGAAAGAAACGTTGCAACATCAGCAGCAAAAGGCAGGTGGGAGAACTGCATCCCAAGCAGCGGGTTCGGGAGAAAACCAGGGACAACCAAGCAGAGCAGAGCAATCGTGCCCTTCAAATCGCTTCCTATTCTGTTTACATGAAGCACAGAGCCAGCCCTATAAATTTTTGGAAAGTGATGGAATATTCATCATGAAAGGGCTATGAGCTCCAGCAATGCTTCAAATGCTCCATCCACTTGTATGTGGCAGTACCCTATGAATTTAAAACACTGACTACAAAAACATTGATTACTAAAAGGCAGACTGCGTTGGATAATCCAGAACATTGGATAAGCGAGATTCTACTTTAATATGAAATAATTACTGTGATAGAATAATACAGAACAATATAATCTCTAAAACCAGGACAGTAAATAAACAGCAGCACTCTGAAAGCAGGGAAATTGGAAATTCCACAAAGGAAACAATCAGGGCCAGCTAACACAGACAAAAAACAATCAAAAATATTGTATATTCACAACCTTTAGGAAATAATATCCCCTGATAGTGCAGCATGTTAAAGCACTGAGCTGCTGAACTTCTGGACCGAAAGGTCACAGGTTTGAATTGGGGGAGCGGAGAGAGCCCCCACTGTTAGCCCCAGCTTCTGCCAACCCCAAAATTCAAAAACATGCAAATGAGAGTAGATGAATAGGTACTGCTCCGGTGGGAAGGTAACGGCGCTCCATGCAGCCATGCCACATGACCTTGGAGGAGTCTATGGACAACGCCGGCTCTTCGGCTTAGAAATGGAGATGAGCACCAACCCCCAGAGTCAGACACGACTGTACTTAATCCCAGGGGAAAACCTTTACCCTTTACTTTAACCAATTCCTCAATACTTTATTTCCCATACCACCATACTTCGCCACAGCAACGCGTGGCCGGGCATAGCTAGTAATAGGATAAAGGAGTACCAAATGGGGTGGTCACAGGTAAGTCTGGGAAATATCTATATATATAAAAGAGTGATGGCATCACGGCAATTCACAAAACAACAAAACTACAGGCCCCCCAACCTCAAAATTTGACAACACAACCCATCATCCACGCCTCAAGGTTGATACAACAAAAAGAAAAGAAAAATAAAGTCCTAATTAGAGGGAGAGCAATAATTTTTTTTTATCCAATTGCTGCCAGTTTAGAGGGCTAATCTCTGCCCACTTGGTTGCCTAGCAACCAAGGGACAGCCAGGATTCAGTTAGGGGACAGGCAGATTTAGGCCTCACTTAGGCTTCTTCCACAGATTATCTAATTTGCACTGGATTACATGGCAGTGTAGACTCAAGGCCCTTCTACACAGCTATATAACCCATTTATAATCTTATATTATCTGATTTGCACTGGATTATCTTGACTCCGCACTACCATATAATCCACTTCAGTGTGCATTTTATACAGCTGTGAAGAAGGGGCCTCAGATAATCCAGTTCTGAGCAGATAATATAAGATTATCAATATACAGTAGAGTCTCACTTATCCAACGTAAACAGGCCGGCAGGATAAGTGAATATGTTGGATAATAAGGGATTCAGGAAAAGCCAATTAAACATCAAATTAGGTAATTGTTATACAAATTAAGCACCAAAACATCATATTATACAACAAATTTGACAGAAAAAGTAGTTCCATGCACAGTAATGCGATGTAGTATTTACAGTAGAGTCTCACTTATCCAACACTCGCTTATCCAACGTTCTGGATTATCCAACGCATTTTTGTAGTCAATGCTTTCAATATATCATGATATTTTGGTGCTAAATTCATAAATACAGTAATTACTATATAGCATTACTGTGTACTGAACTACTTTTTCTGACAAATTTGTTGTCTAACATGATGTTTTGGTGCTTAATTTGTAAAATCATAACTTAATTTGATGTTTAATAGGCTTCTCCTTAATGCCTCCTTATTATCCAACATATTCGCTTATCCAACGTTCTGCCGGCCCGTTTATGTTGGATAAGTGAGACTCTACTGTACTGTATTTACAAATTTACCACTAAAATATCACAATGAATTTAAAACACTGACTACAAAAACATTGATTATGAAAAGGCAGACTGCGTTGGATAATCCAGAACATTGTATAAGCCAATATTGTATAAGTGAGATTATTCTTTAATATGAAATAATTACTGGGATAGAATAATGCAGAACAATATAATCTCTAAAACCAGGACAGTAAATAAACAGGGGAATTCCACACAGGAAACAATCAGGGCCAGCTAACACCTCCCAACAAAGTATTCCCATCATCAAAGTCTGGCAAATCCTGTTTTCTCAGGGCCACAGACAGTAGAAGCACATAAAATATCACAAACAACATCACTCTGAAAACAAGGGTATTCCAGATAGGAAAGAATCAGGGCCAGCTAACACCTCCCAACAAAGTATTCCCATCATCAAAGTCTGGAAAATCCTCTGTTTTCTCAGGGCCACAGACAGTAGAAGCACATAAAATATCGCAAACAACACCACTCTGAAAACAAGGGAATTCCAGACAGGAAACAATCAGGGCCAGCTAACACTTCCCAACAAAAAATTCACTCAGGGAGGAAACAGCCAGGCTTTAAAGCTGCAAGGCCATTACATCCTAATCATTTTTCCTAATTGCAGCATTCATACTTGCCTCCAACAAACAAAAAAAAAACAATCAGAAATATTGTATATTCACAACCTTTAGGAAATAATATCCCCTGATGGCGCAGCGTGTTAAAGCGCTGAGCTGCTGAACTTCTGGACCGAAAGGCCACAGGTTTGAATTGGGGGAGCGGAGAGAGCCCCCACTGTTAGCCCCAGCTTCTGCCAACCCAGAAGTTCGAAAACATGCAAATGTGAGTGCATCAATAGGTACTGCTCCGGCGGGGAGGTAACGCTGCTCCATGTAGTCATCCCACATGACCTTGGAGGAGTCTACGGACAATGCCGGCTCTTTGGCTTAGAAATGGAGATGAGCACCAACCTCCAGAGTAAGACACGACTGGACTTAATGTCTGGGGAAAACCTTTACCCGTGACCTTAACTACCACCAATTCCTCAATACTTTATTTCCCATACCACCATATTTCGCCACAGCAACGCGTGGCCGGGCACAGCTAGTTCATTTATATAAACATTTTCTAAAATATGTTCAATTTTATCTATACATTCTACTATGACATTCCAAAGGCCAGCAGAAGCGCTAAAATTCAGACATATGAAAGAGATGCAAAGAATTTACTTACAAAGAGGGAGCTATTATCTCCATTTAGCTGACTATCATCACGAGACTTTACATAGCGGCGATGATTCTGGTAGAAGTTGGATAGCCCATAATACATGAACACGTTGCTCTGCAATCCACAAGATAAGATATTTTTCCAATGTATAATCATTATATACTAGGCAGCGTCAAATAAAGGTAAGTCCTACTAATTAGCTATAACAAATATGTGGTCTTGGAGAAGGTACAACGAGTTGTACACTATTGTCAATTAAAACTTCTATACAGACAATTTGTTAACTTACGCATGGTTATTATCAATGGAAAAGCTGGCATTAATCAAACATAGAGAATGTGAACACTGTTTTGTCAAATATAGCACCCGACAATTTATAATTAAAACAATTTTACACTGTCTTTTTCAAACCAGTCAAGCCAGTGTACAATACAATATCAAACATCAGTTAAGAAAGCATAATGAAAGCAACATTTCAAAATACATCATACTTTTAAAAGCCAAGTTTAAAGGTCCAGGCTATCTGGCTGACAGCATCTCCTTGTACGAACCTGCCCTGGCCCTGAGATCTTCAGAAGACACCTGTCTCTCGGTCCCACTCCATTGCAAGCTCAGTTGATGGGAACAAAAGAGGGGGACTTCTCTCTTGGGTAGCTGCCCCTCGACCCTGGAACTTCCTGCTCAGGAAAGCCAGAAATGGCCCCCTCCCTGCTATCCTTCCAATGGCAGGCTAAAACCTTTTTATTCAGGCAGGCTTTTAAAGGAGGAGGTTTTTAAGATCAAGTCAGGGGCTGTGGTGGTTTTATCTCTGAATACATTTTTAATCAGTTTTAAGGATTTTAATAATTTATTTTTAATACCAATAATATTTAATTTTATTTTAATGTTCATATATTTTTGGGTTTTAAATTGTATTGCATTATTGTAAGCTGCTTTGAGTCTCTTTAGTAAAGAGAAAAAGTGAGGTATAAATAATAATAATATTCTAGCAGCTTTAGGGCAGTGGTAGAGAACCTATAACATGCGTGCCAAGTGGGGCATGCAGCGCCTGCAACTTGCCATTGCACCCCGTCCCAACTCGCTTGCCCACCCCTGCTCACTCCCCCCCCTTGCTCTAGGGCATTGCATTCCAATGTTTAAAACCAGTAAGAAGGAAAGATTTTTCCCATGGGCACAACAAATGGACTTGTTAAAGAGGGTTGGAGTCTCTTCAAAAGGATTTCTCCTGCTGATCTTTAAAAATGGGATTTCTATGCACTGCCAAACAGCCTGAAAGGTAGTATGATGCTTGACATATGAAACCTGCTCAACCAGATTTATTTCTTGGAGATTGTGCTATTTATTAAAAGCTTGCTATAGAATTTCATTTGACCATACTTTAAAAACGTGGAAAACAAGTGACAGAAGGACAGGATACAAATTGAATGAATAAACTGAGTGAGTGAATTAGTAATTGAGTTAACTATCTGGCGCCAAATAAACTAATTAAAAATAAACCATGTGTCAACCATTTATTAGGAAAAACGAAGAGATTAGGTTCAGAAATGCAGAAACAGGACCTGCTTCATACTGTAATATACAAATGTGCACATAATTATTATTTATTTAAAACATTTGTATTCCGCCCTTCTCACCCTGGAGGGGACTCAGGGCAGAGCAAAACACATATACTAACATACCTCAAAAGGCTTGTCCAATGTAAAGAAAATTGTACAGTAGCAAGGTGTGCTGTTCCAGGACACATTTAAGCATTTATGACAAGGACTATTTGGTTCTATTCCTGTATAATCAATCTGAAAAAGAAAAGAAGGGCAGGTGAGAGATCACCTTAAGCCACGACACATAGAAAAGCAATTCATCACTTCACAGAACATCTAGTAATTGTTATAAAACTTATCTAATAGGGAACATTCTTTGAGGATTAGGCAGAAAAAGATTATATATCTAGGAATATTGCATTTGATGGCATTTCAAAAATCTCTTACATTTCTATGGAGCTCTTCTAGAAAATCTGCTCTGCTAAGCCGATCTCACTTGATGCTGTGTTTTATATTGTCTGGATTATTTGTATTATTGAGACTATTACTATAATTAATGTAAATCACTCCGTGTAATGCATATGTATGAGGAAATAGCATATATGTTTTCAAACAGAAAATAGAGTTGTTGTATGTTTTCCGGGCTGTATGGCCATGTTCTAGAAGTATTCTCTCCTGATGTTTCGCCCACATCTATGGCAGGCATCCTCAGAGGTTGTGAGGTATGGAGAAACTAAGCAAGGAAGGTTTATATATATATCTGTGGGAAGTCCAGGGTGAGGGAAGAACTCTTGTCAGTTGGAGGCCAGTGTAAATGTTGCAGATAATCACCCTAATTTGCATTGAATGGCTACATCTACTAGCTACTTTCTGCCTGGGGGCATTCTTTGTTCCCTAGTTCCCATGTCTCAGAGTGTTGCTTCTTATTTACTGTTCTGATTTTTGAGTTTTTTAATACTGGTAGCCAGATTTTGTTCATTTTCATGGTTTCCTCCTTTCTGTTGAAGTTGCCACATGTTTGTGAATTTCAATGGCTTCTCTGTGTAGTCTGACATAATAGTTGTTGGAGTGGTCAAGCATTTATGTGTTCTCAAATAATATATGTGTATGAGACTATCTCTTTTCAATCATCAACATATTTTATTTTATGAGACTGAAATTGCAGCCCACATGATCTCCTAGAAACATCTAAACATGGTAACAAAGATGCTGTCCTAGAGGTCAAAGAAGCTGAATGCTCCAGGCTTAGACAAGTCACGTGGTTATGCTTATACTAAGATGGTTATTTCTGGAAAGTTACTTTAGAACAGCAAAAAAAACTATAAGTATTCACATTCAAAAGTAACCACAATACTTATTCATAGTCCTTTTACTTCACTGTTCCTTTGGAATGAGAACTTCACTTTTGTCTTAATATGTGAATATTACTCAGATGAGATGTTACTGGAGAATCGGAGTGTCATAAACAAGCTCAATCAAAAAGGACAATCTACCAGTCAATTATACACCATTTACACACTGTGAAATTTTTACTTAACATTCCATTTTCCCCCACTTTGCAACTTGCAGTTTAGCACAATTGGTCATAACCACAAAATTTTGGGCACTAGCAAGATGAAATGAAGATTCCATCTCTCATTATATCTGTTATAATTTTGTCTTAAAGACAAGCTGAATAGCTTCTTTTAGAAACAGCAGCGGAGCAAACAATTCAGCATTGGCAGGTTGAGTGATGTGCTTTGTGTTCTTATGCATGGAAACAAAGGTCTTTATTTTTAGAAGCAATTAGCAGTACACAGTGCATCAGGAGGACAAGAAGTACACTGAAACCTTGTTTTTGATTTTTTTTCAGGCAGTTCAAAAATTGATTAAAGTAATTTATTTTTTAATATGAAACTTTCATTTTAATACAAGATAAATGCCAAGGATTTGCTCAATAATACTATTCTTTTATCGATATCATGTGATCATGGGTCTAGTGGAAGACCGCATCTTATCCAGTTTGTTTGACATAAGTTTGAATTTTGAGATTATATATATATATATATATATATATATATATATAGCATCCAATACTTGCAGAAATCTTTAATAACCTTGTGATTGTTGTTCCATAATGTCTTTCAGTTTCCAATTCATTATCCATCTGTTGATAAGCAGCAATAATCTCCATATAAACTGTTTAAGTGTATGCTTGCCATAACAGTGCTTAATAATGTACAGACAATAGATTTAAACAATGTGTTCATGGTTTGGCCCAAGCCGTAAGTCACAAGTTGACTAATCTTTAAAACCAAACACAGAAATCCTAACATGTCTTCTGCATCTATGCTAAAATATTCCTTGGAGTTTCAGAAACATGTTAAGAAGCTGGAAGAAACTAGGTAATAGTATGTCTGATACATAGATGATTCCCAAAGGCTTAATTGAAAATACTTCCTGGTATGCTTGTGTAATGTTCCGGTTGTGCATTTAGTTGACTAGTGTAATAATGTCCAAAAGAAGAAAAAAATCAGACTAGTAGAAGTTCTCTATTTATGCAGTGTCACTATTAAGGCTACTAGCCCTTATTTACTCCTTACCTCTAAGTTTCAACTGATTGTACCGCAAGTTGCACAGCTCTTTCTACCATTGTTTTTGCCCAATCAACCAAGCCATCCGTTCCTCCAGAACATGGCCTTCCAGCTTCTGCCTAATCAAACCTATTGTCTAATGACACAAATTCAATACTTCATACTCCCACTCTACCAATCTACTAATATTTTTCTATCCTTTTTTAACTTCCTGTTTCTCTTCCTCCTACTCTCAACACTACTTATTTTCAGTATTTCCTGTAAACTTAACATACATTTTTCTGTGTCTTATACCCTGAATCTTTGCTAACTTGATGCATAATAGATCAGAATTCTAAATGTTCATACGACTGCACTGTTGTGAATAAAGAGCTAAATGGTGTATAAGTTCTACAGAGAGTTACAGTAACTAGTTTCATCACAATGTCTTCTTCAACAATTAGCTCCACATCAAGAATAACTAGTTCCATCACAACATATTTCACAATAATATGGCTCCCCATCAAAGTCTGCATCACTACATGTTCTGACATTCATCAACTGCTTCAGAAATCAAGGTTATGAAAGGCTGCAAATGTTAATCTCCTACAATCTTAGCTTTTTATCCTGTTTAATACCATGAAACTAGAATTCTCAAAAGCACAAAGGGATTGGGAGGACAGAAGGGCACAACATTTCAGTGTCATAAGCCAGTGTAGCATCAAATTTAGTCATTGGGGGATTTACGAATACTCTTAATTCAAAAAAATAAGGAAAGAAGTTTTGAATTCAATTATTATATATACTTGGGGGCAGGTTTTGGGGACAAAATTATGGCTTTCTATTTGACCCATGAATAATTTGAAATTTGTTCCACAGAGAGGGGAAAGTATCAGCATACCTCAGGGGGTCATCCCCTTTGCCCATCACTGACATTTCCTCACCCATGCATTCAAAAATGCCAAAAGCAGAGCCATGGCAGTGTCCTTTTTAGGTTCTCCCAAGAGAGGCTAAGCTCTTGTATTCTGCCACTCTATTCAGAAAGGGGAATAATTCCTTTTTCAAACAAAAATAGTTAAGATACAACATGCATAGTGCATAGGATAAGTTCACCCAGGTTTTTCAGATAGATTTTCTAGATTTACAGGGCAGAAATCTTCAACTTGCAGCCTTCTAGGTGTTTTAAAACTTCAATTTCTGACCACTGAATAACCTGGCATGGGCTTCTGGGAGTTGGTGGTCCAAACACTTGGAGGGCTGTAGGTTGAAGAGGTGTAATAGAGGGGTAATTATTATTATTATTATTATTATTATTATTATTATTGTTTATTTATACCCCTTTTTCTCTCTACAAGACACATTTCGACCATAATATGAAAAACCAACAGAATATACACGTTGCCATCAACTCTATTCGCCTGCAGTTTAGTAATTATCAATGAGTGACTTATATACAAATACTATTTTCCCCATTTTCTATGTCTTTTCATCACATTTTTCATACCAGTGAAAAAACTATATGAAACAACTGATACTAAAGGCTTGATTTGTACAAGATGTGAGCTATTTACAAAGCTCTGTAAGTATCTTAGGTAAATCATAGACTTAAATTTATCCATCAGATACAGGTAACATTGATCTCTATGTGTGCAGTCATGACTGGCATGCAAATATGCAACAGCATGGCCGGTATCCTGCTAGTTAGGCCTAAGTAGAACCCCTTCAATCTATTGCTGAATTATGAGTCAAGAAAGGTATCTGCTCTAGTCAAGACTAACAATAATATTTAAGCCCATATGTGATACATTACTCAGATGAGAGCTTTACCTGGATCAAAACCTGGAAAAGTTATCTAGGCGGAACAACAATTCCCAGATTCTTCCAGACAACAAAGCTAACTGATTATACTAACTGGTGTTTCTAGGTACAATCCAGTAATCCCACAGGAGCTATTGTTTTCAAGCTCTGATCTGGACCTCGCACTAGTCACAGCAAAGCAAAGGGGAGCAGGGTGTGCCACTATCTTCCATTTCCTCAAAATACTGATCTTCCTAATACCGTCACTAAGCTCTGTGTCACCTCCATAGCCATTAATCAGTTCAAAAGGCAAAGAAAAACCAGTTAGGTCAAGACATCGCCTTCTTTCTAACTCAAGAGAAGTCTGGGACTTGCCAAGGCCAGCTTGACTCGGCTCTCAAGACAACACGGCTCTTACATGATCATAGTACAATTTAACTGCCATGACAACATTTAGGGTGTACCTACACTCTTGAATGAATGCAGTTTGACACGCTTCTGCTATGAGGTTGTGAGAGTTGTTGTTTTACAAGGACTTTAGCCTTCTTGGCGAAAGAGTGCTAGTGCCACACCAAACCACAAATCCCAAAATTCTGGACCATGGCTGCATTGTGTAGACTAATGAGAGCTGTAGTTTTACAATGACTTCAGTCTCTTCTGCCATAGGCTCCTGCCACCTTACTAATCTACAAGGAGTGTCAAACTGCATTCATTGTACAGTGTAGAGGCATCCTTTGTCCTTGTTCACTTGTTGTTCCTTGACCTGGAAAGAGAGGGGAAAGAAAGGAGGAGAATAACAGCAGTCTAGGTGTACTTACACTGTTGTATGAACACGGTGTGACACCACTTTAACTGCCATGGCTCAATACTATGGAATCATAGAAGATGTACTTTCACAGGCATTTAGCCTTCCCTGCCAAAGAATCCTGTTGTTTCACCAAACTACAACTCCCAGCATTCCGTAACATTGAGTTACAGCTCAAGTGGTGTCAAACCTCATTCAGTCTATAGTGTAGGTGCACTCGATGGTATATTTTTCATCTACTCATCATTATTGAACTACACTTTAATGAGTAGGTATAGAGCAGCGATCCTCAAACTGTTTAAGTCGGGGCTGGTTCGCAGTCCCCGAGACTGTTGGGGAGGGGGGACTATAGTTTGAAAAAACATGAAATACACACTGAACTTACCTGTAGTGCAAAAAAACACACAAGAACAATACAATATTTAAAATGAAGAACAATTTTACCAGTATTTCAATGGGAAGTGTGAGCCTGCTTTTAGCTGATGAGATAGTCAAGTTAATTAAGGTTATTTTTGTTGTTGTTGTTGTGTGCCTTCCAGTCGTTTCAGACTCAGGGTGACCCTAAGTCTAAAGTTTAGGCCGGGAGCCGGATTATCTTGGAGGGTCACATCCAGCCGTGGGCCTTAGTTTGGGACCCCTGCTTTAATGAGTAGGTTTTTATTTATTTCGTGTCAAAAGCATTGCATAATAAATAAATTTTAAAAGTGATAAAATAAAGGAAATCACAAGCAGCTAAATAGTTTTAGACCAAAAGCAGGCAACAGCGACCGCACTGTCCGTAGCTTTAAACAACTCCTCCTCCATACATGAGGCAGGGCATTGTGGGCAAACATACATATGCGGAGTTGTTTCTTCTGCTCCACAGTCACACAAGGTGGAGGATTCCTCCAGGTAGTGCCACCTTGCCAAGTTATCTTTTGATCTGCCCACTCCACTTCCGAGTCTGTTTAGGGACGTCCAAGTTGCCCATTCTTGGTTTGCCCCTGGATGAAGACCCGCATAGGAGGCCATCAATTTTGAATTGCCTGGTTTAGCTGCCCAAAGAGACACCCTTGCTGTTGCTGGAGAAACATCAAGAGGAGTGGTGGTTCTCATGAAGCCCTTCCTTGATTTGAGTCTGATGGGAGGAGGCTGATAGTCATGCAATGGGTGGCTTTCACAATGTTCGACCTTATTTCTCTGTTAGCAGCAACGTCCCATCGCACGTCAGGAGGGGCAATGCCAGCTAACTTGTAGAGTTTATCAACAGGTGTAGGTTTAAGGCATCCTGTGATTATTCTGCATGTTTCGTTCAGTGCTATGTCCACCTGCTTTGCATGGACAGACTTGTGCCAGACAGGACAGGCATACTCAGCAGTTGAGAAAGACAAGGCCAGGGCTGATGTTCTTATTAATTGTGGGTCTGCACCCCATGCACTGCCAGTAAGTTTCCGCAGGATGTTATTGCGTGCAGCTACTTTGTGCTTGGTGTTCATGCAGTGTTTCTATATGTTAGTGTTCGATCTAAGGTGACACCAAGGTATTTAGGATGGAAACAGTGTTCGAGTTCTTGGCCTTCCCAAGTAACTTTCAGTTTCCTGTTGGCTTCACGGTTACATAGGTGGAAAGCACACATTTGTGTCTTGGCAGGTTAGGCTTCAGGTGGTTCTCTTTGTAGTAGCTGGAGAGATCTTTCAAGGCATTAGTGAGTTGCTTTTAAACTTTTAATGAGTAGGTAGAGCGTGTGCACCCTGCCTGAAATCCCGTTGCTGCCTTTTGCAGAATTCTAGGCGGTGTAGTTTAGTGAGGCCTTATTTATTTATTTTATTTTCTACATTTATATGCCGCCCTTCTCACCCCGAAGGGGACTCACAGTGGCTTACAAATTAAATTTACATACAATATTATATTATTAGCATAGTACAATACTGGCAATAAATTACTATATTGTACTATATCAATATATAGTAATATTATTAGTAATATTACATGTAAAATATATAATATTATTATATTGTATTAGTATATTGTATTACAATATAATATTATAAATATATGTATATACAGTATGTTATAATTATTATATATTATATATATATATATATATATATATATATATATATATATATATAAAAATTGGAATAGCATGTTATTGGTGGGACCTTAGACCTCTCTGGTTGGGAATTTTAGACTATGGGCCTCATTACACTTGAGCATTTATCCACTTTAAATGCTGTGACTGCCTCCTACAGAATTTGTAGTTTAGGGAGGCCCAAGGCTTCTCTGGATAAGCAGTTTAAAGGCCCCTCCCTAAACTACAAACCCCAGAATTCTGCAGGAGGCAGTCAAAGCATTTAAAGTGGATTGAAGTGGAAGAATGCTCAAGTGTGACAAGGCCCTAAACTACAAATTCCAGAATTATGCAAAAGGCAGTGACAGGATTTCAGCTGGGGTGCCCACTCTTTAACAGTGTAGTGGTTTTAAGTATTATTCGTTGTTTATGCTTTATCACTTATTTTATTTTGAGGTGTTTTATATTAAATTATACATGTATGTTTTATTTTTATTTTTCTTGGCGTTTATTTTTCTTGATTTCGCCTAATTTCTACTGTATACTTTATGTGCCTTGTTGCACTGTTGCTGTCTTGTAAGCCATCATGAGTTCCTTCAGGGAAATGGGGCGAAATATAATCAAAGTTTATTATTATTTATTATTAGTGCAGGCATGGGCAAACTTCAGTCCTCTGGGTATTTTGGACTTCAACTCCTGCAACCCCTAACAGCCAGTTTGCCCATGCCTGATGTGTGTGATAAATCCACTGGAAAATGCCACTAAGTGGAAAAGTAAATGTTTTCTGTCCATGTATTTATGCTAGCTAATAGGAATAATTTGGGGTACTAAGACCTATCACGATATTTTCCTGGGACACTTTCACACTTACAGCAATACCATTCCATTGCCATAGCTGCCTCCCAGGAGATTCTAGGCCTTTGTAATTTGGTCAGGCAGCAGAGACGCTCTCTGGCTGAGGACCTCAGCTGTCCCCCTCTAAACTCATCTCCATTTCCAAGCTGAAGAGCCAGCGTTGTCCGTAAATAACTCCAAAGTCATGTGGCCGGCATGATTGCATGGAGCGCCGTTACCTTCCTGCCAGAGTGGTACCTATTGATCTACTCACATTTGCATGTTTTCAAACTGCTAGGCTGGCAGAAGTTGGGGCTAATAGCGGGAGCTCACCCTGCTCCCCGGATTCGAACCACCGACCTTTCGGTCCACAAATTCAGCAGCTCAGCAGTTTAACCCACTGAGCCACTGGGGTTCCTTAAAAACAACTTAAGACCTGATTATTTAAAAAGGCATATGGTGAATGACAGAAACATAGAAACATGGAAGTAGCTAAAGAAATCATTAGAAGCCTAAATGTTTTATGTAATGTGACTGTTGTTTTATCATTTTAATGGTTCTAATCTATTGTCATTGTTGTTGTTTTGATATGTCTTTTTTTATACATGCAAGGCACTGAATTTTGCCATTTATTATGTTGGGAACAGCTTTGAGTCCTCTAATGTAAAGATCAAGGTTTTCCTCTAACATTAAGTCTAGTTGTGTCTGACTGTGGGGGTTGGTGCTCATCTCCATTTCTAAGCCGAAGAGCCGGCATTGTCTGTAGACGGCTCCTAGGTCATGCGGCTGGCATGACTGCATGGAATGCAGTTTGCTTCCTGCCGGAGCAGTACCTATTGATCTACTCACATGTGCATGTTTTCGAACTGCTAGGTTGACAGAAGCTGGGGCTAACAGCGGGAGCTCACCCTGCTCCTCAGATTCCAACCACTGACCTTTCTGTCAGCAAGTTCAGCAGCTCAGCGGTTTAAGCTGCTGTGTTACGGGGAGCTCCGTACTTGTGCTAGTTAATAGGAATAATTTGGGGTCCTAAGACCCATCATGACATTTTCCTGGGACACTTGCATACCACACAGGCACAGCAATGCTATCCCATTGCCACGTCTGCCTCCTGGTGGATTCTGGGTTTTTGTAGTTTGGGGAATCCTTGCTTCATGTCTGGAATTCCCCTATTTTCAGAGTGTTGTTCTTTATTTACTGTCTAGATATTAGAGTTTTTTTAATACTAGTAGCCAGATTTTGTTCATTTTCATGATTTCCTCCTTTCTCTTGAAATTGTCCACGTTTGTGGATTTCGATAACTTCTCTGTGTACTCTGACATGGTAGTTGTTGGAGTGGCCCAGAATTTCTGTGTTCTCAAGTAATATGCTGTGTCCAGGTTGGTTTATCAAGTGCTCTGCTATGGCTGACTTCTCTGGGTTTATCTTTTCGTGTCAGGAGCAACTTGAGAAATTACAAGTCGCTTCTGGTGTGAGAAAATTGGCCGTCTCCAAGGACGTTGCCCAGGGGACACCCAGATGTTTTTACCATCCTTGTGGGAGGCTTCTCCCATGTCCCTGCATGGAGCTAGAGCTGATAGAGCAGTGGTTCTCAGCTTGTGGGTCCCCAGATGTTTTGGCCTTCAACTCCCAGAAATCCTAACAGCTGGTAAACTGGCTGGAATTTCTGGGAATTGTAAGCTAAAACGCTTGGAGACCCACAGGTTGAGAACCACAGTAATCGAGGGACCTCATCCGCGCTCTCCCTGGGTTGGATTCGAACTGGCAACATTCAGGTCAGCAACCCAACCTTCAAGTCAGCAGTCCTGTTGGCACAAGGGTTTAACCCACTGCATCACCGGGGGGGGGGGGCACTTTTCTAGTTGAGTTAGTCTGCAGTGCTTTTCAAGTTTAAGCAATGCTGCGTTTGGTGGTCCCTAAGTAGCCCTCGACAACACAGCCTATTGGCTGTTAGGAATTGCTGACGTTGAAGTCCAAAACACCCGGAGGGCCAAAGTTTGCCCAGTCCTGCAATAGATGTTGACAGGATTATTTAAGTGTCCCGTGCTTCCTGAAGATGGCGAAGAGTAGCGCCGATGCAGGGTTTCCCAACCCTTGGCCTTCCAGAGCGGTTGGACTTCAGCTCCCAGAACCCCTCGCCGTTGTCGCAGCCGGCTGGGGCTTCTGGAAGATGAAGTCCAAACAAGGTGGCGGCCTGGACGCGAGCAGGAAGCTGCCGATTACCTCGTACTCGCGGATGTTGTTGGAGGTGACGAAGATGCCGATGCCGATGGGGATGAAGATGAGGCCGATGACGAAGAAGGCGGGCAGGACGGTGCCGGCGGTGAGGATGGGCTGCCAGGCCGGGAGGCGCTGCTGCTTGAAGGCCGTGTTGTCCGGCTTGCGGCTCTTGACGGCGGCGGCGGCGCTTCCCGAGGACCGGCCCGCGCCGGACAGGCCCCCGCCTCCGCCGCTTCCCCCGGGCATGGAGGCCATCCCCGACGTGTGCCCGTCCACCGCCGCCGCCTCTTCCTTCGCGTTGTAGTTCATGGCCATGGAGGCAGGGAGGCGGGAGGAGGAGGAGGAGGGCCGCGCGAGAGACGGGGCAGCAAGAACAGGAAGCACCGCCACCAACGGCGACAACCGACACTAGCCGCCCGCCGCGCGCGCCGCGCTGTATAAGGGCCGCGACTGCGCCTGCGCCAACGCCCAAACAGCAGCCGCACGCCCCTCCTTCCGGGCTCCCCAACACCTCCCACATAGCCCTCGACGCCGTGCGCAGGCGCAGTACGCCGCCAGCACCCTGCGTCGTCTCCTTTTATTACTTAGCTCGCCGCTAGGATACGTTCCAACTCCTCCTCTTTCACCCCGCCCTGCCGCGTTCGGAGGAGGATTCGCTCAGGTGGCTGGCGCGCATGCGTAGTGGGAAGGCGGTCAGCGCAGACTCAGCGCCTGTGAGGCGTCGCTTTCGGGTAGGAGGCCGCCGTGGTTTGAAGTAGCATCTGTCGCCCTTACCGTTGAATGGCGCTGAATTCTTATTTTAATTGGCCACAGCTACGATTTATTCATTATTATTTTAATATTTAAATATATAATATTAATAATGTTGTAATTTGTTGTTTGTTCTTTCAGTCGCTTCCGACTCTTCCTGACCTCGGACCAGCCCACGCCAGAGCTCCCTGTCGGCCGTCTCCACCCCCAGCTCCTTCAAAGTCAAGCCAGTCACTTCAAGGGTATCATCCATCCATCTATCTTGCCCTTGGTCAGCCCCTCTTCCTTTTTCCTTCCATGTTCCCCAGCATCATTATTTTCTCTAAGCTTTTCTGCCTAATATAATATATTAAATATATATTGTATAAATTATATGTTGTAATATAATGTATTATATATACTGCTACTTATGAAATAGTAGGTAAAGGTAAAAGTTTTCCCCTGACGTTAAGTCCAGTCGTGATCAACTCTGGGGGTTGGTGCTCATCTCCATTTCTAAGCCAAAGAGCCGGCGTTGTCCGTAGACACCTCCAAGGTCATGTGGCTGGCATGACTTCATGGAGCGCTGTTACCTTCCCGCCGGAGCGGTACCTATTGATCTACTCACATTTGCATGTTTTCGAACTGCTAGGTTGGCAGGATCTGGGGCTAACAGCGGGCGCTCATTCCGCTCCCGGGATTTGAACCTGGGACCTTTTGGTCCGCAAGTTCAGCAGCTCCACGCTTTAACGCACTGTATCACCAGGGGCATGAAATAATATGAAATAGTACAATCTATATATATAAAAGAGTGATGGCATCACGGCGATGGACAAAACAACAAATCTACAGCCCCCCCAAACTCAAAAATTGGCAACGCAATCCATCATCCCCGCCTCCAGTAAGATACAACACAAACAAACAAAAAACACAATCACAACACCAAAAAAACACAACAGGCGATGTGCGCATGCGCACAAACACAATCCTCCCAACTCTTCCCCCGCGTGCGCGTGCACACACAAAACCGTCCCTCCCCCTCTATCGCCGCCTCCACCGCCGAAGCCAGAGACTCGCCAGGAGAAGGCACATCTCCGCCTCACGAGGCTGAGCTCCCCATCCTCGAATTGGGAGTTCCACTCCAAAACACCCGGAGGGCCTATGCTGGCCCGCCCCTGGCCTCACATCTCGCCTGGGAAACAAAAAAGGCTACTTTCCCCCTCCCTCAGTACCTTCCCGGTGTTTCGCGCCAACAATGTTACCTCCACTTGAGGCGCTTGGGAAAGCGAGTCCTGCCTCTCTCTGTGTGTGTGGAGGTTCCTTTCCCACCCCTTTTCCTTCCTCTCGGCCCTGCAGCGGCGGATGAGCGCCCCATCGCCCGCCTTCCCGGCCCCGTTCTCCCCCTCCTCCTCCTCGCCGCTGCTCAGGCCTCCTCCTATCCTCCTCCGCGGGAAGAACATGGAGGCCGGCACCGGGAAGCGCGAGGCGGGGAGGAAGCCGCTACGCCCCGGGCCTGCGCCTCCACCGGAGCCCGCTCTTCCCTGGCCTACCAGGCCTGCCAACCCACCACCACACCGGCGCCGCCTTCGGTAGGAGAGGGAGGGCCGGGATGGAGGGGCAAAGGAGAAGGGCAGACCTTACCCCACCACGCCTCCCGCCTGGCCCCTGAGCAGGTACAGAGCGCCTTCTTCTCCTCTTCTCTTATTTATTTACCCTTTTCCAGTGCCCGGGGATGACGCAAACGCCTTCCTTACAAAATTATAAATATACAGTAGAATCTCACTTATCCAACATAAACATCCCTGCACAACATTGCATAACTGAATCTCTTGGATAATAAGAACAGATTCAGGAAAACCCAATTAAACATCAAATTAGGTAATCGTTATACAAATTAGCCACCAAAACATCATGTTATACAACAAATTTGACAGAAAAAGTATCACAATTTAAAACACTGACTACAAAAAAATTGACTACTAAAACGCACACTACGTTGGATAATCCAGAACATTGCATTACCAAATGTTGGATAACTGAGATTCTATTGTAAGATGAAATAATTACTGTGGTACAATAATGCACAACAATATAATCTCTAAAATCAGAACACTCAATAAAGAACAACACTCTGAAAACAGGGAAATTCGACACAGGAAACAATCAGGGCCAGCTAACACCTCCCAACAAAGTATACCCATCACCAAAGTCTGCCAAATCCTCTGTTCTCTGACGCCCACAGACACTAGAAGCACATAAAATATCACAAACAACACCACTCTGAAAACAAGGGAATTCCAGACAGGAAACAATCAGGGCCAGCTAACACCTCCCAACAAAGTATTCCCATCATCAAAGTCTGGCAAATCCTCTTTTCTGACGCCCACAGACACTAGAAGCACATAAAATATCACAAACAACACCACTCTGAAAACAAGGGAATTCCAGACAAGAAACAATCAGGGCCAGCTAACACCTCCCAACAAAGTATTCCCATCATCAAAGTCTGGCAAATCCTCTTTTCTGACGCCCACAGACACTAGAAGCACATAAAATATCACAAACAACACCACTCTGAAAACAAGGGAATTCCAGACAAGAAACAATCAGGGCCAGCTAACACCTCCCAACAAAGTATTCCCATCATCAAAGTCTGGCAATTCCTCTGTTTTCTCAGGACCACAGACAGTAGAAGCACATAAAATATCGCAAACAACACCTCTCTGAAAACAAGGGAATTCCACACGGGAAACAATCAGGGCCAGCTAACACCTCCCAACAAAAAATTCACTCAGGGAGGAAACAGCCAGGCTTTAAAGCTACAAGGCCATTACATGCTAATCATTTTTCCTCATTCCAGCATTCATACTTGCCTCCAACAGACAAAAACAATCAAAAATTTTGTATATTCACAACCTTTAGGAAATAATATCCCCTGATGGTGCAGCGTGTTAAAGCGCTGAGCTGCTAAACTTCTGGACTGAAAGGCCACAGGTTTGAATTGGGGGAGCGGAGAGAGCCCCCACTGTTAGCTCCAGCTTCTGCCAACCCAGAAGTTCGAAAACATGCAAATGTGAGTGCATCAATAGGTACTGCTCTGGCGGGAAGGTAACACCGCTCCATGTAGTCATCCCACATGACCTTGGAGGAGTCTACGGACAACGCCGGCTCTTCGGCTTAGAAATGGAGATGAGCACCAACCTCCAGAGTCAGACATGACTGGACTTAATGTCAGGGGAAACCTTTACCCTTGCCCTTAACTACCACCAATTCCTCAATACTTTATTTCCCAGACCACCAGACTTCGCCACAGCAACGCGTGGCCGGGCACAGCTAGTATATTATATAGTACTAGTAGTATACTAGTAGTGTATTATTTATATAGTGGTATAATGATATAATATAATAATATATAGGTGTTGTGAATGAGTCTTCTGAGGCTGTGAGTGATAATGGTGGGATCAGGAGAGGAAGGAAGAACCCTCGCGAGGAGGGCTCGCTGGAAGATTTACACAGGAAGAGAATCAGGGAGATCAATGAGGAGTCTTCCGAGGAGGATTCATGTGGGGATTTGGGAGGGGATCTTGAGGTGGAAATGGATGCTGAAGAACCGGTGGTGACGGAGGAAGTTGGCATAGATTGGGCACGGGCTCCGGAGGATCTTGGGGAGGAATCTGGGTCTATGGATGCTGTAGATGCTGGAGAGGCTTGGGTATCTTCAGAAGCAGATCCTACATGGTCTGCCTGGAGGAATTAGGGTAGTTCCACAGGTGTGGACAGAGTTGGGTGTGGGCAGAATGATGTTGATTCTGATGAGTTTGGGATGCCTGATCCTAGGGCGTTGGCTGTTTGGAGCTCAGATTCTGATGAGGAACTTGGGACACCTGATCCTAGGGTGTTGGAAGTTTGGACGCCCAAGGAATCCTAAATAAATTGGGGATGTTTGGCCACTATTTTTTGCTTGTGGCAAGGTGTTGCTGGGCGCCATTGGGTTTCCTGTACATGATTCTGAAGACTGGCATGGGACTTTGCAACAGATCTGCTGTTTGCCTTTGTTGTCTTGGCTTTTTGTGCCATTCTGTGACGTGGACCTTCTTGTGACGACTTCACCCTTTGGACCTTGGACTGAATCTCAACTTGGCTTATCTCTTTGCTCCCAAACTCGGCTTGGCATCGTTCTCATCTCCGTGGCTGTCTACTGTTGCTGACTGCTGGCTTCGTTCCCGACCCTGACACTGTTTCCTTGTCCCGACTTTGGACCGGCTCGACTACGTTACAACGCTCCACTCCTTTAACTCCTGGCTTGGCTTTCGCCTCTGCAGCGGCTTGCCGCGAACTCATCAGCGTCTTCCAGTTCCGCTTGTTTTTGCCGCTCACAGCAAAGAGCTTTTTGCCCGGTTTGGGTTTTTACTTCAGTTTGGAATCGCTGTTGTACTCCTGGGTTTTGGGGAAGTTTTTTGGGGCTTCATAGCTGTTTAACTCTGTTTGTTTTGCCATTTTAAGCCTGTTTTGAGTTTTTGGGCTGAATTCAAGTACTTTATGTTAAATCCGGATTATATCTCTGGTTAATCAGGATTATATGCCAGTTCATGTTTTTGGCGTTTTTTCTGTTTTGACTGCTTAATAACACTGAAGATTAAGTCTCTGATAGTTTTCTGAGCTGTTTTTGAGTTGTTACTTAAATAAACTATATTTTGCTCTCAGTTGGCGTCTGGCCTTTGACAGTAGGAGCCCCCGGTGGCAGAGCGGATTAAACCGCTGAGCTGCTGAACTTGCTGACTGAAAGGTCGCTGGTTCAAATCCAGGGAGCAGGGTGAACTACTGCTGTTAGCCCCAGCTTCTGCCAACCTAGCAGTTCGAAAACATGCAAATGTGAGTAAATCAATAGGTACCGCTTTGGCGGAAAGGTAACGGCGCTCCATGGAGTCATGCTGGTCACATGACCTAGGAGGCATTTACGGACAACGATAGCTCTTCGGCTTAGAAATGGAGATGAGCAGGGGAAAGCATTTACCTTTGTGTTTAATTCTATTTTAATGTTTGCTACTCCATGCTTTTTGTTTTAGATTTTACATTTTTAATGTTATTTTTAATTTTTTATCATGGTTAGCCGCTTTGAGTCTCCTTTAAGAGAAAAAAGTGGGATATAAATTATAAATAATGAGAATAAAGATAAATAACAAGAAAGATAAGCAACAATATATTTAAACCAAAAATACTTTAAATATAAAAGTATAATAAAGATTATTCAAGTAGGTTTTCATCTAAAGACAGAACCCCATCCAGCGGATTCGAACCGCCGACCTTTCAGTCAGCAAGTTCTGCAGCTTAGCGGTTTAACCCACTGCGCCACCACGGCCCCTGAATTATACATAGAAGTATTAAAAATAAATGAAACAATTAAAATAATTAAAAATCTGTTAAAATACATAAGCACCCCTTAGCATCCTCCTGTCTCAAGTCTTGAAAATGGTCTTCTTTAAAAGTGTCCTTTCTAGCCAAACAGCTCTTAACCATCTGGAAGTTCTTCCTGATGTTTAGGTGGAATCCCCTTTCCTTCAATTTGAATCCACTGCTCTGTGTCGTACTCTCCAGAGCAGCAGAAAACAAGACTACCTTCCTCAGTGTGGCATCCTTTCAAATATTTAGACTTGGCTATCATGTCCCCTCTCAGTCTTCCTTTTCTCCAAACTAAACATACCCAAACTAAACATATTGTTCCTCATAGGGCTTGATTTCCAAGCCTTTGATCATTTTGGTTGGATTGGAAGATGCTGGTGTCACTGAACTGTAATTAGGCAGGCATTTATTTCACTGTGACATTCTGCAGACCTTGAGGGCAAAATGCTTCTCTTGGCTGTGGAAAGAGGCCCGCATGTGTGCCCTTTTCAAAGTGGTACTTGCATGCTCCTCAGGGCACAGAAGCCTTGAAGCAAAAATCTGTAAAAGGACGTATCATCCACTGTGGCTGTTGCCTGTGGGCTGATGCAGGTCAGAAAATGCAAGGGAAGGATGTCAAAAGAAGGAGCATGTGTTACTATGACTTGTGACTGTAATCAGTGTCTTAACATCCTGCGGCAGCTACCAACTAGAAATGTATTTCTTTAAGTTTGTGGTTCCCATAAAAGAGAACAAGGAACTTGAATATGTTTTTCCTCGGTGCAGGAATCTCTGTAAATTGTACAGTTTTTCCTATGCTGCCACACAGCCATGTAGTGGCTGGTGAGAGGGAGATCTGAGAGATCACCCATCAGTAGCTACTATAGTTATAGACAGCTCTTTCTTGGGTATCATGACCTGCTGCTATGGCCATGTAGCTGCTGGCTGGAGGCAATATATAGGCAGTCTCCTAGTTACAAACAAGATAGATTCTGTAAGTTTGTTATTGAGTTGAATTTGTTTGTTCACCTTATTTTATTTTTTGATTATTTAATATTTAATCTTTATTTCACCTAAGTGATATTTGTCTTTACTGTTCTAATGTAGCACAAATCCTATGTAAAATCATACTACGCATTTTGACATTAATATTGAAATCTGAAATATATATACAGAAAGTCTATATTTAACTGTAACTCCAACCATGTGTGTGTGTGTCTGTGTATGCTTTAGATAGCATAGGGAAGGGTTTACATCCCTGTGGTGTTTGTTTTGTTGTCTCTGCCCCTGTTCAAAAGATTTCACCTCACTTTTTGTCTGTGATAATTGGATTTTGAAGAAAATATCTTGCGTACTGGTGCTAAAAGTTTCAGTGGAGACGCCTTTTTCCCATGATAACTCTTCCAGGAGTGAATTACCCTTTGAGGGTAGATTTCTCTCACTTCCTGTTACCTTACCACTGTTGTTTGTAAGTTGGATGTTTGTAACTTGGGAACTGTTACTATAGGATCACAGGAGTCTATCATAGCCTGCAAAAAACAAACATCTCTCACACACACTCTTTCCAGTGTGGCCATGTAATGACAAGAACAGGCATGGGCAAACTGGTGCTTTGGACTTCAACTACTATAATTCCTAACAGCCAGTAAACTGGGATTTTTGAGAGTTGAAGTTGAAAGCACCTAGAGAGTTGAAGTTTGTTTATGCCTGGACTAGAAGGAGGGTCAGAGGGCAGACAAGCAGGAAGAGCCTCATCTCAACAGCTATCATAGCTAGTGCTAGAGAAGACCTGCTCCGTTATGCTCTGCTGCATCCGCTCCCATTCCAATGGCCATGCGGGGTGGGAGAGGAGAGGGAGGCCTCTCATCAAGAAGAGTTAAATTAGCACACATTGATGTAAGAGTCTTGTAGAATGATGTGATCGTAGTGCAAAGGCTATATTGACATCTTCCTGACATATCTGCTGTCATGTTTCTTCCAACTGCTACATAGCTGTGCGGAGGAGAGCGGCAGGAGAAAGACAAGTCCGGGTTGGGCAGGAATGTCGTCCTTGAGTCTACTCCCAGTCCTTGAGTATATTCCAGGACTGAGAGAGAAAAAACAATGAGAAGGGATCAGCTTCCTTGTCCAGAGTGCCAGGAAACTCAATAAGTCTTCCTTGTCACCCGAAACTTTGAATATTTGATCCATCTGTAGTACCAAAAAGCATGGGGAGTTGAAGGTCAACTTTAATCACCATGCTCGTCTAGCAGTGATCTATATATGATAGGGTATTTTTCTGCTTGCTTTTTGTGGGCATCACATGCCCAAAGCTCATGTGTCTAGACCAGTGGTTCCCAACCTTTTTTTGGCCATGTGCCACATCTCAAATCCTGATCCCGCGTCCCCCGTGACATATAATTCTTATTATTCAAAAAGCAAACGCCTATTCACTTGGGGGAAGCCTTAAAGGTCATTAACTTGCTCTAAACAAGTTTCCAAAGAACATGGCATCCATGAAAAAGAAAAAGAATGAATTGATTTGAGTAATCTGCATCAAATTCAGGGTAATTTAAGTATCCAACTTCATTGCATGTATTTGGTGAGAATATCCTCTCACCTGATGTTAATTTTCTTGCTGCTGTTTTTTTGCTAATTATACAAAAATACTGACTTATCTATAAAAGCAATAATTGTGCTTTGGATTTTTAACAGGTTTCTTTTTACAGTCATATGCAGAACAAAAAGACATGTTTATATATTTTGTATAGCTTGTGATGTTAGAACACTGAAAGGAGTGGGGTATTTGGTATGAAAGTTGCCTCATTTTTCCATGCTCTTGTGCTCTCTAGTTAACTTTATGCCAGTGGTTCTCTACCTGTAAATCCCCAGATGTTTGGGCCTTCAACTCCCAGAAATTCTAACAGTTGGTAAACTGGGAGTTGTAGGCCAAAACACCTGAGGACCCACAGGTTGAGAACCACTGCTCTATGCTCTCAGCACTCCTCTCTATGAGTGGGCTCTCCATTGTCACCACCTGACCGCTATGTACATTCTGATTTTAATTTTAAAATGTGTATATCACAATACATATTTATATACTATATATGAGGTCCCTAGAACTACAGTAGAGTCTCATTTATCCAGCACTCGCTTATCCAATGTTCTGGATTGTCCAACGCATTTTTGTAGTCAATGTTTTCAATATATCATGATATTTTGGTGCTAAATTCGTAAATACAGTAATTACTACATAGCATTACTGCGTATTGAACTACTTTTTCTGTCAAATTTGTTGTATAACATGATGTTTTGGTGCTTAATTTGTAAAATCATAAACTAATTTGATGTTTAATAGGCTTTTCCTTAATGCCTCCTTATTATCCAACATATTTGCTTATCCAACGTTCTGCTGGTCCGTTTATGTTGGATAAGTGAGACTCTACTGTATAAGAAATGCAAAAAATATACTGTTAATAACTCATTTTCAAATCCCCCCTTAAAAATCAGTTTTCCCCATTGTGGGGTGTGCGCGCCATGTTAGGAACTAGGGATCTAGACGTTCTTGCATTAACTTGAATGACAATCTATACACATAATAAAAGTGAAAATATGTATGTATGTGTGTGGCTGGGGTGCCCACTTACACAGACAACCTCACTCTTCTACAAATAGCTAATGGGCCTCATCACACTTGAGCATTTGTCCACTTTAAATCCACTTTCTGCCTATTGCAGAATTCTGGGGTGTGTAGTTTGGTGAGGTCTAGGACCTTTCTGGCTGAGCTGTTTAAAGGCCCCTCTCTGAAGTGGCTTTAAAGTGGATTTAAACTGGATCCAAACTCTAGTGTTATGAAGCCCTGTAACGCCCACTACCCAGGAGACACCAATGGCCCTCCCTCCAATGACATTGCAAATTATAGAGTGCCATGAACATGTCCAAAGCCCTGCCAACGTCCTCCACAAACACCATACTGCCCACCAACCAAGTGAAGGCTTTCATACGGAGACAATTTCATCCTAGATTTTCTGTTTTTCCTCTACCATAGACATCCCAGTGTTTCTTACTCTCTCAATTGGTGCGGAATTTGCATGACCACGCCCACTGCCTCTCCCATAACCCTTTCCTATTCTTTTCAATAGCACATAGCAAACAGAGGAGTTGATCAGCAAATGAACACTAGAGAGAATTGGGGAGAATTCGCCATGATTTATAGCAGTTGTAGAGATTGGGATGTATAGTTCACCTGCAATCTAAGAGCACTCTGAACTCCACCAATGATGGACCTGGAACTCACTTGGCACACAGAACTCCATGACCAAGAAAAAATACTGGAGGTCTTTGGGGGGATTTATTGGAGTTGTAGTTCACCTACATCCAGAGTGCACTATGAACCCAAATAGTGATGGATCTGGACCAAAGTTGGCATGCATACCTGATATGCCCAAATTTGAATACTGGTGGGGTTTGAGGGGAATTGGTCTGGGAAATTTTGGAGTTGTAGGTACTGGAATTTATAGTTCACCTGCAATCAATGAGCACTCTGAACTCCACCAAAAATGGAATTGGACCAAACTTGGCACACAGAACTCCCATGACCAGCAAAAAATACTGGAGGTCTTTTGGGGGAAATTCACCTTGATTTGGGGGAGTTGTAGTTCACCTACATCCAGAGAGGACTGCGAACCCAAACCCCGATGGATCTGGGCCAAACTTGGCACACATACCTGATATGCTGAAATTTGATTACTGGAGGGGTTTGGGGGGATCTGACCTTCCTATCTGGGAGTTGTAGTTCACCCACAACCAGCGAAACTGTGACCTCCACCGATGATGGACCTGGTCCAAAGTTGGCACACAGAACCCACATGACTACCTCAACCTACTGGAGGGGTTTGAGGAGACTGACTCACCATAGTGGAAGTTGTAGTTTACAACCAGAGAGCACACTCAACCTCACCGATGATGCATCTAGAGAAGACTTGCCCAACATAAACTTTAAGTACTGATGGAGTTTTTTGGGGTTAACCTGGCATGTCAGTTGTAGTTAATCTACAACTTTATACATTTTGTACAATTAAAATAATGACTTTTTCAAATAACCTGGGCAACGGCGGGTACCCAAGCTAGCATACAAATAAAAATGGTCTGGAGTCCTGAGAGTTGTGATGTTTCATTCCAGCTGTCCATTCTTTTTTAAAAAGATCAAGGGTTGTGAGACCTTCAGGGAAGTCATTTACTGTAGCAAGAGGAGGAAATGGGCAGAATATTGATACATGTGTAGAACCAGTTAAGGTTTGTATACAAACAACTTTGGATTACAACCATTGCCATCACTACTGCATTGCTTATTTCAGACCTTGCATGTCTTTTATGGATAGTGTTAGGTTTGTATGCCCTCTTGCATATAGTAATGTGGATTTTATCATAGCAACCCAACATACAACGTGAACTGATGTTGACAAATGTGCCTCGGTTTAGAGGGGAAAAAATCATCTTAGGTGTATTAAACTCTGCATAAGACTGAACTATAATGAGTCAATATTTGATTCACAAGGGATCGGCTCCCCCACACCCAAATCTCAGTCAGTTTGAACTGCCAAGTCTTAGCACTTTTCTATCACAAGGGTACAACTGAGACACCATAGCAGTGTTGCACACTTCTGAAAATTTATTTGTTACAATTTGATAAAAATGAACCTTTTTTGGTATAGGTGTATGTAAAAGCACACATTTATATGAGCATTGTTTTAACAGACCTCAGCATGTATGGTTTTAAAACGATTCTAACACTTTCAAGGCTTTGGTTTGTTGGTATTCAGTTTTATATTAAACCATAGCACAGTGCAAGGGGCAAAACCCCACGATAAAACTATCCCACAAAGCAGTCCTCTGGGCAACTAATCTCACAGTCATATTATGGCTAGGTAAAGTTGTGGCAAATTTCCTTGAAAAAGTGCCATCCTTGAGGTCAAGTCAACATTTTCATAGACTCCAACAGAAAATATCCACACTGGCACATGATAATTTTAACAGTGTTGTTCTACAAATGAACGTGCCATGAACAACAAAAGTCATAAAGTTGGGGAAAATACATAACAAAAAACACTGCATTACAAAGTGTATTATAAAAATAAATTATGTAGGAAACTTCAAACAAAAATCAAGCAGGTGCCAATGAATTCAGAGTTAGAGTAAAACTGGCACAGTAGATGGAATTCTTTTTCTATCTATTTTTTTTTTACAAAATCAGCAAACATCTTTTTTTTTAAAAAAACAATTAAAATCTGCACAAAATCCCTCAGATTGTGACGGAAGTAGTAACATCCTTCCATACATGATCAGTAGCATGGAAGAGCACAGTGGCAGAAGTGGAGCTTCAGAAATTATCCAACCAAGCAGCTCTGAGAAGGAAGTGTGCAAGTCCAGAAAGGCCAGTGTTTCATCTTGTGTTCATGCATAACTGATGGATAATGATGCTCTCTGAAGGAGAAAAAACATAGCAAAGCAATAGTTATTAGCAGGGGAAAACATGTAAGGCAATGAGGGCCCCACAATATAATCACTAGTATATTTACAATACGGACACTTCAAATGACCACTTCAAACACGTGAGGCAGGGTAGGACTACCTGAATTGTGACATTTCCAAAAGACAGATTGGAATCATGCCGAGGGCAAAGGACCTTGGTATCTCCATCTTCAGGCCACATCCTGTGATACTTTAATAAAGGGGAAACAACCATGTCTACTTATGTGCCAAGAATCTCAATAACATACAGTACAACCAGGTTTTTCAACAGCTTGAACACGTAACATAGTGAGAAAGCCACTAGGATCAATGGAAGATCCATGCACACTTTATCACTAGTCAGCCCTCCCTTATATCCAGTGCAAGTCGTAAATGTACTATAGCTGTGGTAATAAAGGGAAAGGTTTTCGCCTGACATTAAGTCTAGTCGTGTCCAACTCTGGGAGGCGGTGTTCATCTCCATTTCTAAGCCAAAGACCCGGCGTTGTTTGTAGACTTCTCCAAGGTCATGTGGTCGGCATGACTGCATGGAGCACCATTACTTTACTGCCAGAGTGGTACCTATTGATCTACTCACATTTGCATGTTTTTGAACTGTTAGGTTGGCTGAAGCTGGGGCTAACAGCAGGAGCTCACCCCACTCCCCTGATCTGAACTTCGGTCCGCAGTTTAACTCACTGTACCACTAGGGGCTGCGGTACAAGATAAATGAATAAATTTGCTAGATTTAAAGATTGCCACTCATTCCAATCCAATACTTTATCAACTGGTGAGCAAATTGTACTGCATTACAATTTAGAACAGTTTGATGTACTCATATTTACTCAAGTATAATTTGCCATCGAATAATTGCACCTCAATTTTGAATGTGTGCTTTACCAAATTAAAAAAAAGGATTTGCTGTTGAATGTCATGCGAGATGGTGGTGACTGTGAAGCCAAGGCCCTCTGTCTGACCTGGTAGGAAGCAGGTAGTGTCCCCAAAAAGGTTGATGGGAAGCCATACCTCTCCAACTGGCCTTCACACCAGCCTTTTCATGGCCACCACTGCCTTTCCCTCCTCTGTCCCAAGCTGGGATCATGTGCCTAACAGTGCAGACAGGTTTAGGTGAACGATTCTAACACACCATCGAATTAAAGTGCACCTGAATTGTGGTGATGTAATTTTGCCAAAGAAGGTGAGCATTAGACTCGACTAAAGATGATAATCTCTCCTGTTCATTTTTGGCTACCTACATACAGTACAATCTATAGTAGATCATAGTAAAAATAATACAGTACATTGTGTTGTAATTTCATTTTAAAATATTAATTGTTCAAGATATTTGCCACTAGATGGCAATGCTCTTACTTGACACAAAGCTGACCAGAGCAGCATCTGTACAATCTGTTGTATGACCTGTTGACATTCACAAAAAACACATTTCTGAACAGTGTGTATGTGCATATATATTACAGCTTTTCCATATGCATGTGTGTAAATGTACACATATACTGATAAACATACACATTTACACAGACACACACATATGGGAAAACTATAATGTATACCGCCTACTCTTTACAGCTAATAAAACAGGCTGCCTCTGGGACAAAGTTGTTCGATATCCAAATAGCAATGCTCATAAACTATAACCCTGAATGTAAAATATTTTTCACAGTCTATCTCAATCCAAGTATGACCAAGGCACACTGAGTGAATAAAATTCTCTTTAAAATTTTGCAGAATCCAAAAAACACTTTGCCAAGATGCCTTTGTTAGACTGATCAAAAGGCACAAAGTTGCCTTTCAGCGCTCACAGCCTTCAACAGACATGGATACTAAACGTTTCAAAGGAACAAAGGGGATGAGGATGGGGGTCATAGACCTGCAACATTTCTGAGATGTTAAATCTGAGTTTTAAAAGATGTTGCTGAGATATTAAAAAATCTTCAGCTTTAATATCCCAGGAAAAATGCAGCATTATAGCCTCCTGTTGTTGCAGTTTTTCCACTAAAATGACTTTTAGCACCCATACCGTATTACGAAGCCCAAGAGCTTAAAAAACCTGTGAAATGCATTTTGTGCCTTTTAGTTGGCCTAATAATATATGATATGTTTTTTTAACGAACATGGCTATATTTTTCTGCGTTGCCAACATGGATACCTCTGGATTGATATCTTTAAATTAAAGTTATCTGTGTTTGCTTAAAGTGGTAACTGTGGAGCCCTGTGCAAAAAAACTCAATTCTGAATGGCAGTTTCTGTGTACACAAGTAACATGTTGTTATACAAGTGCCCTAGTCAAGTGTATCATTTATATGTGTCCCCAAACCTGAACACACACAGTAAGAGAATTTGAAATAAAGTCAGCTTCTTAAAAATTGTACCATATTATTTGCTCAAATTCCTCTAAAGTCCCAGTCACAATTAAAGGAATTAAACTTGTTTAGGAAATAAAAACATGGTCCTCAGTGAAAATAAGCCCCATAAGATGATCTCACTGCTAGCAGATGACAGCGCCCATCAAGCTCATAAATTTCAGCAGCTGATGTGCAATGAAAGCATGTAAGTGGTCTTTAAAACCAACTTAACTACAGCAGTCTGTGAAGCCAGTTAAAGCAAAGGAATGTGTTAGTTTACAATGTGTTGCAATGCAAGTGTGGTGTCTGTACATTGCAATCAATGCAGCTTCCACTATGCTTGAAAAGGCACCAAAGAAGAAAGCCCTCTATTTTATCCACCATATTGCCTCCCAGTAGCCGCAACAATGAACTATATAGCTGCAACAACAGAATAATAAGAATTCATTGGGCAATCGATGAAAATTTAAATACATGCAAGAATACCAGCACCTAGAAAAATTATCTTTATGTCTGTGACAAAGTCTTGCAAGCAGATGCTTAGCTTCCAACCTCCAATGTGCACAATCTATTCTAAAAACTAAATAACGCAGCCCTTTCCCTGAAACCAAATTCAAATAAATAAAAAAAGGAGGAAAAGCTGCTTTGAGTCTCCTTGTGGAGAGAAAGGTAAAGGTAAAGGTTTTCCCCTGACATTAATCTAGTCGTGTCTGACTCTGAGGGTTGATACTCATCTCCATTTCTAAGCCGAAGAGCCAGCGTTGTCCGTAGACACCTCCAAGGTCACGTGGCCTTGGACTGCATGAAGCGCCATTACCTTCCCACCAGAGTGGTACCAAATAATAATAATGATAATAACGATAATAATTTGGAAGAACACTCAGATGTGAACTACCTTGGAAGGTGGCAGATTGTCTTTTATTGGAAGTTTTAAAACGCGTTGGATAGATGTCTATCAGTGTTAGTATGTGTACCTGTGAATCTCTGTGTTGGCAAGGACTGGACTAAGAGGACTCCTGGGAGCCCAACAGCCCCCAGTTTCACTTACCCCACCAGCAGTTTACTGCAGATACACAGCTGCAATGAACATATCTGTTTCTATAGTCCTCCTTTACTATCCTAAAACACTCAATCTAAACCAGTGATTCTCAACCTGTGGGTCCCCAGATGTTTTGGCCTTCAATTCTCAGAAATCCTAACAGCTGGTAAACTGGCTGGGATTTCTGAGAGTTGTAAGCCAAAACACCTGGGGAACGACAGGTTGAGAACCACTGGTCTAGACAAAGAACAAGGAAGAAAAATGGAATTTGATGGATATAACACAAAGTAAAAACTGAGCTTCATTCTGAGAATCTTTGTTAACTGAAGTATATCTGTATAAGCACTTTTCTTATTATGTGGGTTAAATCAAATTCCTAGATTCCATCTCCTGACACTTTACCATCTCCTAGAAACAGAAGTGGATGATGAAACAGATAGAATGAACTGTTCTCCACCTTCCAGGGACTGGACTGGTGGAGATGTTCATGCATGCGAATTCTCTCTAGTGGTTGCACTAACAAAAAGAGCCCAAGCATACAGCAACATTATCTGGGCTACTTTTCATACAGAAGCATTTGCTTGCATGACTGAACGAGAAGGAGCAGCTATCACAGTCCCTTGTTCCATACCACATCCTTACCACAGAAGTAGAAAAGGAGAAGCAATGTGAAGCTAAGTGCTGGGAAAGAGAAAGAGAGTGAACACAAGGGGGTCACCAAAGGTGTTCCTTTGAGAGAGAAAGGGAATGGGGAAACTCAGAGAAAAAAAACGGGTTATTGTATACAGCTGGAGAAAACCAAAATCCAGATAAATTAATACAGTACTTGTGAATTAGCTTGCTACTGGTATATAGGGTGCCAGAATAGTTGCCCGTCTAAACATTTTCCAGGGCTATGATAGGCTATCATTTCTGCAGAGAAGCGGAAGTGATTTCACCCTTTTTGCTATCATAGCACTAGCATTATTGTTTGACTGAAAAGAATGTGGTTGTTACAGTAAGTTCTACAAATTTAGATCAAACCAGTTTTTCTGACATCAATTTCGATGTCCTATGGGTTTGGCTCCAGAATCAATTAGTCCAAATTATACAGCATCTGGAATTTGGTATGAAGTCAATTTTCAAATAGAGGTGAACATGTTTCAATGAAAGTTTTGTAGGAAGAGATATGGAAATAAGTAAAGAGTAGGAAGAATTATCTGGGCAGCTCATGCTATATGAAACATGGGAAACATTACTGGAATCTTAACAGTATTACAGAAGAATATATATTTTTGCTAGTGTTAACTCTGGTTGTCCTTCAGCAGCTTCCATGTATTATTATAACATTAGAAAACTGATTTGGGTTTTTTCTTTAATCCTCCCTCTCAGTTTCTGAACTCCAGGTAATCCCATCAAATGAATTGAGGCCAGTGGCGTCAAGAGAGAAGGTTTGGTCATCTGTGAAATTGTCCTTCTACAAAAAGGCTGACCTGACATCTACACAGCTATTTTGGGGGACACCAAGCAAAGGCCTACATTTCCTCTCTAAAATATACAATTTTATGGCTGTTTTAAAATGTTATCATATACTTTCTTGTGCTTATTGTTACTGCACTGTATTTTATTCCATTATTATCTTATTCTGCTGCATTTCCTTAGTTGTTTGAATTCCACCTAGGGTGACGTTATTTTTAAGCAGAAATGATGACAGAAGTATATTAATAAAATATTTTCTGTTACAGGACTTACTTGCAGCTAGCCTAGCGAGGTAAACAGAAACATCAACATAGATCTGCTGACATTTAAATTTATCATGGCATTAAGTTGTGTGAGTCAGAGCACAATCTTATGAAGTAGGCATGAGCTCATGGCTTCTTATAGCATGACTGAAGGTGTCACTAAGATATCATCCAGAATTGAAAACCAGTCAAATATTTAATCAGCAATCACTCTGCTGAAGACTAAAGTTCATCGCCCTTCCACTAAACTTTCTATTCTAATACTAGTGGTCTTTAGAAGAATGGCAGACCACAGAATCATTTTTGGAATGAACCATTCCTCCATTCACATTTTATCTACAACCATCAGTGGATGGGTTTCTCTTGCTTTTATAAATTGTTGCCTCAAATTACAATTAAACTAGTTTGTGATAGGTAAAGGCAAAGTTTCCCCCCGATATTAAGTCTAGTCGTGTCCAAATCTGGGGGTTGGTGCTCATTTCTAAGCCGAAGAGGCGCCATTGTCCGTAGACACCTCCAAGGTCATGTGGCCAGCATGACTGCATGGAGCGTCGTTACTTTCCCGCCGGAGCGGTACCTATTGATCTACTCACATTTGCATTTGAACTGCTAGGTTGGCAGAAGCTGGGGCTAAGAGCAGGAGCTCACCCTGCTCCCTGGATTTGAACTGCTGACCTTTTGGTCAGCAAGTTCAGCAGCTCAGCGGTTTAACTTGCTGGACCATTGGGGACTCGCTGTGATAATATCCCCAAAACAATCTCCCAATGAACTACAGAAGCCCTCTATTTCGGCCTAGAACTGTTTTATCTCCTTGTTTTTAACATGTGATGTATGTATTGATTGTATGACTGCTTTTTATGTTTGATTTTACAATGTGTAATTTGTCACTGTTTTTATTATTGTTGTGAGCCGCCCCGAGTCCCCTCGGGGAGATGGGGCGGGATACAAGAATAAATTTATTATTATTATTATTAAATTCATTCACTCTTTATTAGCTACTTATTTTTTATTGGGACTGGGTTCATGCATATTGTTATTGCTCCTGTGCATGATTTTTTTCCAGAAAGAAAAATGTTAAAAGAACCAAGTTCAACTAGGTTATATAAGTTGAGGGTGGGAGAAAGAAAACAGGAGCAGAGAAAAATGATACTAACAAAGATTTTGCAAGCCAACTTCCTTATGCTAGATATAGGAATCATTTATTTTACAGAAATTTCCTTCAGTGAAAATGTTCATAACAGTCGTAATTCTATTAGAAAGACAAAATCCCAATTGCAATCAATCACATATATCTACAAATTTTAAAACATGCTTTCAAAAATGAAAGCAAGGCATTTCAAGGACTCCAATACTGACAGAAGAAGTAAAATCTACTTGAGAATTTCCCAAGATCCCGTCTTTGAATTGAGGCAGACATGTAAGGAGAGCTGACTAACTCATATATTCAGAATACTGTACATTGTATTCAGTGATGTCTCTCTCCTTCCTGCCAACAACGTTTTACCCCAGTTCCACCCAGCCATACAGCTTGAACTGCATTAGTAATTGGCAAGGCCAAAAGGTATAAAGTATGAGGTTGATCGTTTGCTACAGATTTGATGCATGGCTTTCTGACAGAACTGAGACAATTTCAAGTCTCTTGAATACTCTACTACTCTACTTGAATAGAAAAATAAGCTCTTCTAACTCAAAAATCCTTGCTTCTCAAAAAGTCGAAGGATTTAAAGAGATGTTTCCACTTTCTTTCCCAGAAAGATCACAATTAATGAATAGTATGACCACATTCATTGCTTTCTGTAGACAATACTAGTTCAGAGTGCTGACAATGATGATTTTTTGTTCACAAAGAAATTGGTTCATGTGATTTTCAGAAAACGGAAAAGGCAGAACCATTGCTTGACAACATTGATCTACATGACACCTTGATTTTAGAAGTCCCTGGACTAGGGCTGTTTTTAAAAGTTGAGAGTTTAACCCAACAGAGAAGGAAAAGGAGGATGTAAGCACATTCAGTAATCAAAACATGCATATATTAATGAAAGTTGTAACATGAGGGGACAGAATTAGTATTGCAAACACAAGCAAGTAATACAGACAACAAGGGGGCTTATTTCCATGGTAGCAGTAAAACCTGCACAACATACCCCCTTAGCCATTGCCCTCTCAGCCCTTTCCTCCACCAAGAGAGGCAGAGCTACTGGCTGAAGACTTCTTCAGTTCTATTTTCATAGACTGAGTCTCGGCACGAGGCTCGAATTTGGTCTGATTTCCTGCTCCTTGGGCTGGCACTACTGGCTTCCCGGCTTTCATACCTTTAGACACAGGGATTCGGGTGGGTGTAGGTCTCTGGGATGACCCATCTTGTCCTGTCTGAAAGACAAAATGAACAAAAAGAAAAATGTCATTGGCTTAGTTTCTATTTTGCTTTGGTCAGACCTCGTCTTGAATATTGTGTCCACTTCTGGGTGCCACAATTTAAGAGAAATATTGTCAAGCTGGAACGTGTCCAGAGGAGGATGATTCAATGGATCAAAGGTCTGGAGACTATGCCCTTTGAGGAGCAGCTTAAAGAGCTGGGGAAGTTTAGTCTGCAGAAGAGAAGGTTGGGTGGAGACATGACAGCCATGTATAAATATCTGAAAGATTGTCATAAGAAAAAGAGAACAGGCTTGTTTTCTGTTGCCCTGGAGACTGGAATTTGGAGCAATGTGTTCAAATTACAGGAAAAGGAGATTCCACTTGAACATTAGGAAGAATTTCCCGGACCATGACAGCTGTTCAGGAGTGAACCTCTCTGCCTCAGAGTGTGGTGGAAGCTCCTTCCTTGGAGGCTTTTAAACAGAGGTGGGCCATCTGTCAGGGGTTAGACTGGATGGCCCATGTGGTCTCTTCCAGTACTACGACTATATGTTATTTACTATGACATATATTATTTACTGTGAAATGTATCCAGTATTGACATTGTACTTGATTTGTTGATGATGATAATTTTGGAGGGCTGGATTCAGTGACATATATTTTTAACAGACTCAAACTCAATGTAAGTTTTTTAAAAAAAATCTCTCTCTCTCTCTCTCTCTCTCTCTCTCTCTCTCTCTCTCTCTCTCTCTCTATATATATATATATATATATATATATATATATATATATATATCAATGTATGTATGTCTGTCTCCCTGTCTGTACCACAAAAGGTGTTGCTAAATGAAGTGGCCCTCTGTGATATCACAGGAAAATAAAGATGACCTGTGTATGAGGGGAAGGAAGGATGGAAGCAAAGAGCCACAGAGAAAATCTGTCCTCCATTGCCATGTTGTGAAGTAGGCTTCTCAGAGACATTGTGGGGTGGGTTTCTTGGAACTGGCGAAGGGAGAAAGTAGGCAGGCTGTGTTCCTAATCATATCTAGGCAATACAAGGTATATACACTATTTTTTTTTTAAAATGTTTGAAATGTGTGATGAGATTATTCTTTCCCCGCTCCCAAGAATTACTGGAATGCGACTCTCCTCATCCTTGACCATGTTGGCTGTGATGTGAACTGGAATGCAATCATAAGGGGGACACATGTTCTTCGCCATGAATGTAGGCATGGCTAGAACAACAAATTACAGTGTTTGTATCAGACACTGAATTACATCAATGTATTAGAAGAAATAATATAGAGCTCATGCTCCAATAAAATCAGTCCTGAAAGCACCACTAGAGTCATCCTCTTGTGTGCTGCCTTCAAATCACCTGTCAAGTTATGATAATGCCATGAATTTCCTGAGATTTTTAAAAAGCAAATATTACTCAGAGGCAGTTTTGCCAACTTCTTCCTCTGGAATACAGCCTATGGCATGTGGGATTTCTTGGCAGTTTCCCATTCAAGGACTAACCAGGGCTGACCCTACTGAAATTTCAAGGTCACACAGACTCTGGAGCTTTCTAGTCTTTATATATTACTTGCTACAGTTGTATATGAATAATGCATAGAACTGTTGCTTGGTGAGATGTTGAGACTTTTGTGTTGGAGGAGATCCCTGCCTCCCACCCCAAATTTATGACAGTTCCCAGGATTCCCCAGGGAAAGGAAATGACAAGTAAATCAATCCAGTTTGTGTAGCCTGGGTATCACCTTTAGTCTCTAAGGTATAGAGCAAATCACCTCCACTCACTTGGATTGTAAACTGAGCCTCTCCAACGAACCCCTCCAATGAAATATTACAGATGGTTTTCAACAATTTGTAAACATGTTAACATGTTTTAAGAGCCCCAAGCATAATAAAAAGCCTTGCATCATTTAAATGTATTCTCTATGGTTCACTGTAAGGCATGTGGATGTGATTATGAGAGCAACAGATAAAACTTTGCAAAGGAGCTAGCCCGTGGCTTTAGAGACTGAACACAAATCTCACTTGCATATATTAATCTTTCATTCTGTGTTAATATACGAGAAAGAGGGCTTTGTAGCACATTTAAAAGGTCAGCCATCTGGTTACATCTTCTCTATTCTAAACTGGAAAAGTAATTATTAGGAAGTATGAAACCACCCCTACAAAATTTTCAGTCATCACCACAGAAAATCAGAAAAATATCTGTGTTTCTAGGAGGTAATTTAATTCCAAAAACAACCAAGTGTCTGCTGGCACTTGCAAATGTTTTCGTAAAGTAGTCTACCTCATCAGATGCTGGAATGGTTATCCTCAGTTGGCAGATAAATGAATGCGCACACATTCATGAGTTTTGAAACTCTTGTAGATCCTTCACAGCAGGGTCATAGACTTATGTCTTGCACCTTGCTTCCAAGAAATTCATGTCTGTATGTTGAAGTATAAGGGCATGATATGTATGCCAACTTAGGAGCTCTTTCATACTTCCCATTTATAACATGACACCAGTTTAATAGTCCTGGCAACATCTAATGGAAACCTGGGATTGGCCATTTATAGAGAGACATGTAAGATCCTCAGTCAGTTTCAATAAAAATAGCATAAGGTGGCAGGAGCAAATCATCTCAAATTTACATGGGTTAAACCTCTGAATGTGGAGGGATCAGAGAAGAGAGCAAAGAATTTTATGAAGTTCAGTATGAATTGAGCTAAATATGTGAAGTGCTGTCATAGTTTTTTATTTATCTTAGCAAGGGCTCTTGATCATTTGTTATCTGTGAAGCAGGATGTTTGATTTCTTCTACAAAAATGTAGGAATTCTGTACCACAGTCAGCACTTGTAATATTAAGATTTCTTTCAGAAATTACTCGAAATAGAAATGTAGCTATCATAATTTTGAGGGTCAAGTACACAGTTTTTTTAAAAAACTACAACAGAAAAAAGTGAATTCCTTCGGTTGTTGGAACTATACCAGTAGCTAATCATTTTAAAACTTACTTTTCTTCAAATGTGGCACACTGTTCAACTATTAATATATGATATGGCTAACAAGATTTATTTCCCAACTATCACAAATTGTTTCTGCTCTGGAAATGGTAGTTTTCTTGCAAAGAAACACACAACATACCCCTTTTTAGAAAATCATGCAATCTTATTAGAACACTTGCATTTAGAGTGGATTTATGACTCTAGCTGTGTTTTCCTTCCCAATAATCAGAAATGTCTCACTGAAGTTAATTAAGCATGTGCTGTTAGAAATGCAATTTTGCAAGACCCAGGTTTTTTTTAAAAAAAAACACCATAAAGCTTGCTGCTTGGATTGTAGCCTGTCAAAGGAATTTGTCATCAAAAGTGTTGCACTCCTGGATGTGCACAAAGAATTGAGTACAATTAGGACCCGAATTTCCGATTTGCCCTGTGCTTGCGGTGATATTCTGAACTAACCTTTTCCAAAGTGTCAATTTCGTTCTCATTATTGGTTCACTCTTACATTAGATCATACTTGTTTAGTCTCCCTTTTAAAGAAGAATAAAAAAGATGGAATGGAAGGAAAGGAAGGGGAAAGGGGGAATGTAGCAATATTTTAAGGCTAATTGTTTTTGTTTGTTTTTCATGAATTTATAAATTCCCTTTTTCCAATGCAGTACAGGGTGAAATAGAGTATAGTAGTCCCTACATTGTTTTGACTTTTGTAGAACTGATTATTCACAGATTTGATTAAAAATGTTATCTATTGAAATCTCTAGGTTCTCTAGTATGACTCTATGGAGGACTCATGCTGGAGGACCTATAGATTCCTAGAAGTTCTTCACACGGGACAGGGTATATTGGCACCCTTTCTATCCCCCCATCAGATGGCAAAAAGGGCGGCAACACACACATTGTCCCACTGCGCTTTCTGCCATCATACAGGGAAAAGAAGAGGAAAGTGTGGGTAGTTTCACTGGAGCTATCCAAACAACACTTTCCTCCCCATAGTGGTGGAGGAAGCGCCTTTTGCCATTTCCACCTCACTTTGGGAGGAATATGGGTTGGGCCTGCCTTGTGTAGCGTGATGGCATACAGCAGGCCCTGTCCAAGCGGCAAAACAAAGCAAAAAATGCCCAGTGTGAAAAAGCCCCTAGAGAAAACACCTCTCTAGAAATCTATCAGTCTGCCAATATGGATTCTCTTTTCAGCTTCCTGTTGAGGTTGGGTACAGAATCATGCTGGAAGACCTAGACATTTCAAGAAAGGTGTCCTCTCATGTAAAAAAATAGCAATTTTTATTTGCCGTTTTCACTTTCATTTCGTTTCTATGCCTACTATTATTTTTATGTTTATGTATACCTCGCTTTATCTCTCCTGAAGGAGACTAACCCAGCAAATGTTGAGAGCCAACTAAATATAGGTGGATAGGTGGGATATATGTGCTAAGGATAAGAGAGGAGCCAAGTCTGTAATATGTTTGTAATTTGTCAATGTGCTGAGTATGTTTGTTCAATAGTATCAAATATTATAAATGTATCTGTTTTTATCGACCTATCTAAATGCACAAATTCACCTAAATACCATATTCTTATGACAAATAAGCTATGGAAAAACTGTTCTGGGACTATCATCATATGGTAATTGGATAGTTGTCTTATTTTACAAACAATTAAACAGCAACAATAACAATACATAATAGGGAGAATAGCTCTAGTATAGTTATTCCTGGCATGCCAGGCATAGTGGTTGAATTTGTTCTGCAATATAAAATGTCAGAATCCAGGAATAATCCTGCCACTTCAAGAACTGGCCATAGAAAATTCAGTTCTCATTATTTTACATTTCTTAAGGACAACCCTTGGCATCTTGAATAAGCTATACTAAATAATGGGATTTCTGAATAGGATTTGGCACTACTCATATCATATTCTATACTTGTGTGTATAGAAAAGCATGTGTCGCTTGTCTTGTAAAGGATGCAATATATAAAAATGGCACCTGTCCATTTACATTCAGAAAGAAAAGCAAATTACTTAGGAACTAGCCTTCACCATAATTTTACAGAATATATGCCAGAAGTTCTGTCTAAAACTCTAGACAAAAGTGCACATACAACACTTTTAGATGTTGGCTTGTTCTCACCGCACAATAACAAAAACAAATTACCACTCTGGGTCAGAGGGACTGTTTACAATAAAAAGCAAGTGTTTCAAGGCCACAAATCTTACTGCTCTTGAACCAGGCAAACATATTCCCAAGTGGAGTGTAGGACCACACACACAAAAGTCCCACTTTCTCCCTACTGATTCACAACCTTAACTTCCACCCAACATTTTGCCTATCTTGTCCCCATATCCTTTATAAGTGTCAACATGGCTTACCATGGATTGTGTTCCTCGTGTGGATGATGTAGTAACTGGAGTGATAGTAATGGTACTTGTAACTTTGCTTGCTCCAGGTCTTGAGGACATATTATTCCTGGGCGAACGAAGGACAGTCCCAGTCATAGCCTCTTTCTCTGCTGCTACATTCATAGGTCTGACAGTAATCACAGGGCTTGCTCCCTCTTGGGCAGCACCAGGTGAGCGCTTAAACTGAGAACCCAAGTGGATGTGAATTTTGTTGTCCTCTGTTGTTATAATGTTCGTGTTGGCATTGTATTTTCGAACTGGAGTCGGGACAGTTTGTTTTTCTGGAGTCACTCTAAACACAGCCCTTCCCATGGTCATGTCTTGAGATTCAGGGGACACAGTAATTTCTGCTGGTGCAGCAGAGGTAGACACGGTCATGATCTGAATTGGGGACATTGGCCTTTCTGTGAATTGAGATTTGGCACTCTCTGAGGATTTCTCCCTAGAAAATGTAGTTATTGTCACGGGGGACATAGCTCTCTCCGGACCTACAGGGTTTTCACCTCCTTTCCCTTTTTGTGACGTGATATGAGGAGAGGGAATGATAGTAATCCGTGGTTTCTGATTCCCCAAGGTGGGAATAACGGTGGTACTCGAGAAGAAATCTTCAGCTGTTGGACTCGTAATCTCTAAAGTAGCAGTGCTGTTCTCATGATCTGGAGTTACACGGATGTGAAGAGGCTGTCCTTGCTTTGGAGAAACTACAACCTCTCCTGGACGTTCTGGGCTTGTTTGTATTCTGGCCCCTTTATCTTGATTGGACTGAGGGCCATTTTCTCTTTTTTTCATCCATGGAATCCAGGATTTTCTCATTGTAATCTCATTTGCTGCAGGAGGGTATCTGTCAAGCACTGATGACCTCTCAGCAGGCTTTTTAAACCCAACTTGCCGAAGATTGCTCATGATGTGGTTCTCCTCCTGGAAGGATTTCCTTATGAACACGGCAGGAGTTTCCTCCTCTGCTGCTTCACTGCTTACTGCATCCGTTTGCACTCCTGTGGATGTCACAGGTACATCGACCATTCTTCTCCCATTCATGCTTGGTCTCAGGGCACGACTGTAGCGCTTAGACAGCTCAAGCTCTTTTGTCAATGTAAGCACCTCCTGCCCCATGGCTTTATTTTTATTTTCTTCTTCCAGAAACCTTTGCTGAAGGACTGAGTAATCCACTTGGAGCTGAGAGAGCTGATCTTCTTTGTTCATCAACTCATGAATTTTCTCTTTGAGAGCCTGTACTTCAGCTTTCAAGTCTTGGCTTTTAGCTTCTTCCAGCCGAAATTTTTGCCGCAGCTCTGCCTCTTGACTGACGGCCTCCCCCTTCTCTATTGCTTTGTTTTTAGCAATCTGGAGCTTCATTTCTTCCAGCTGCTGAGAAAGGAAATTAGCTTTGTCCTGCTCAGTTCTAAATTTCTGCTCCAGTTGATCATATTCATCCTCTGTCTTCATCAAGTCTCCTTCAACCACCTCTAGCTGCTTCAGACGCTTTTTCAATCTTTCAATTTCAACCGTCAGTTCTTTAATCTTGTTATCCTCTTGTCCACTTATCCCTAGTTCTTTTCTGACTCGACCTCTTGCTATTTCTCTTTCTACCTCCTCGATGCCATCAATTTTTTTCTTTAACTGCTCCACTGCACAGTTCAGCTCCAAAGATTTTTCCTCTTCACCCTTCAGTTTGCCAATTAACTCATCTCTTTCCTTCATCAAACTCGACACTTTTTCCTCCATTTCAGATTTCAACTTCAAAAGCTTTTTGCTTTCATCTATGAGTTTTTCGGTCACTTCCATAACTTTGCCTTGTTCCACCTTAAAGTTCTTATTCAAGCTTTCAACTTTTCTCTCTTCCTGCTTTATTTTATCCATCATGTTTTTCCTTTCATCCACTAGCATGACTGTAAAAGACTTCAGCTTTGTCAAGTCATCTTTTAAGATCAATTCAGCTTTTTCCAACTTATTTTCTGAAGACTCCAGGTCTTTTACTCGTGTCTTCAACACTTCCAACTCATTGATCAAGTCTTTGGTTAAGCTCTTCTCTCTTTCCAGGTTCAAACGCAACTGGGTGCATTCCGATTTGCTTTTGGTGAAAGCTTCCTCCAGCCGCTCCAGATCCGACATTCTTTTCTGTAGTTTCTCTACTTCAAGCTTTAGTTCCTTGCTGTGGTGCTCTTCTTCTTGCAACTTCTTCTTAAGCTCTTTACATTGAGATTCTGTTTTTGTGATCTCCTCATCTTTGCCTTCCATTTCAAGCACTCGTTTACGGAGGTTTTCCACCTCAGCCATTAAACTGGAGTTCCCACATTCCCCTTTAGCTATTTTGTCCCGCAATTCCTTAAGCTCTTCTTCAGTCTTCTGAAGGCTTTTGTTGGTTTCTTCTAGTTCCTCAATTCTGCGGGTTAAGCCAACCAGTTTAAGCCTAAGCTGTTTATTGTGCGATTCTTGACTCACCAATTTCGCTGTCATCTCTTCATGCTCTTGGGAAAATGATGATGTCTTATGTTCAAGTTCTGCCTCTATTTTCATCAGTTTCTGCCCATCCTCTTTGGCTTTTGAAGTTAAGAATTTAAGTTTTTCTTCTTCTTCCCTTAATTTCTGGGTTAGATCTTGAATCTTCTGAGTTTGCTGATCAAGTTGATCAATGTGCATCTGTCTCTCATCCACAAGCATGAGTGCAAAGGACTTGAGTTTGACTAGTTCTTCTCTGAGCTTGTTGAGCCTTTTTGCATGTTCTTTATCTTTGCGGGCTTGGTAGTTTTTTTCTTGCTCAAGAAGTTTCTTTAATCTGTGGAGATAAAAAGTGCACATAGTGTCATACACCTCTTTTCCTAAAATTGCAACAACTTTAAATCCTGCTTCCTAAAATTATGAATTCCTTTATATGTTTGTACCTGTGAATGTACCTCAAAATTTATAGTTGCCATAGTTTTTTGTGTGCCATAGTTATCTGATTGGGGATGGTAGGTAAGTAGGTAAGTATTTAAAAAGAACATATACTAGATCTACTATATGGGAGTTGTGCATATAAGGCGGTAGCCTTATAGGTCTTGAGAAAAAAAGTGCTGAGGCCAATCTTTCTGACTCAATGAAATTATAAAACTAAGAAAAGAAAAGACAACTTTGTTTCAGTCAATTAGCTAAAGGACATTCCACAAATGTCGTAATTTACCATATGCTCTATAAATCAGGTACAAGTCAGAAGCAGTGGAAGAGGCTGACTATTTTGTGTCCTTTGTGGGCTTCCCATAGCTTCCCATATGATTGTCTACTGTGAGATAGAAGGCCACACTAGACCTTAAATCTGAGCCAGTGGAACTGTTCTTATGCTACCCAGGTCTGTCCAAATCTACTATTTCTAGTAATATGTGAATGTGAGATTGAAACAATTTTTTAGAATTCCTCATCTCTTTAGACTAGTTATGCACTGTCGATTACATGACTGCACACCAAAATTGCCTGATGTGCTAAAAGCCAAAAGTTAAATCATTAACATTTTGGGTTCAGCTCCAGTTCAGATCCGTGTGTGTATGTCTCTGTGTGTAAAATTCTCTGGCTTGGTTCCAACTGAGACCATAACTTGGATCAGTTAACCAGTTCAAAGTCAGACACAATTTGCCAAAAAAGTAGACTAACTCAAGCTCTTGCAATGGAGCAAATCAAAGACAATTACCTAAATTTTAAAAGATACACATTTTAAAAATAGATTTTTTGAAAATAAACTTGTAATAAACTAAGAATATCAAAGCTCTAATGGATGAGACCAGACAAAAACAGCTAACATCCACTAATGGTCAAAGCTTCTTCTACGGTCTTTGAATGAGGATTTTTAATCACAGGATCACAACTTTAATTACGAAGCAAACTGCTTGAAGGAGATGTGAGGGGACAGACACAATGAAATAATCCTATAAAATATGAGGCAGAAGCAGCAAAAGTCTAGGTTTATCTGACCACAGGTTTGGATAATAAAAAGAAATCTGAGCTAGTTCCAGGTTTCAGGTAAGTCTGTATTAACCCACTAATGATTTAATGTTGCAACAATGACAAAGTGGGGGCACAGCGGGTTAAACTGCTGAGCTGCTGAACTTGCTAAATGAAAGGCGGCAGATAGAATCCAAGGAGCGGGGTTAGCTCCGACTGTTATCCCCAGCTTCTGCCAATTTAGCAGTTCAAAAACATGCAAATTAAGTAGATCAATATGTGCTGCTCCAGCTGGAAGGTAACAGTGCTCCATGCAGACAACCCCGGCTCTTCGGCTTAGAAATGAAGATGCGCACCATCCCCAGAGTCAGACACAAGTAAACTTAACATCAGGGGAAAACCTTTCCCTTTCCCTCTTTACCAAACAGGTAGCCTGACATAGAAATCTTTTGAAGGCATTTTTATATGAGAGACACAAAAATATGAATGACCTTGTGTACAGCATGGACCCCAATTTAAAAAATGAAAACAGGGAGAAAGAAGCAGAATTCCTTTTCTGAGGGGATAGCTGAAGAAATACAGCAGAAACATGCTTGCAAAGATGTTTTAACTTCAAATGATATTGGTGCATACCATTCTCATATGGTTTTGCTAGACTTTTGAGTGGTATAAATCTTCCTACAGCCTAGATATGTTGCATCATTTGACCTGATGCAAAGATATATTGCATCCTATAACCTGATAGGTGATCCAGGGTGGTGCAGAAAGCTTTGAGAACAATCTTCATATCAGAATGATACTTTTCAGTGCACTGAGAACACTCACAAAATACACCATCTTTAATGTAGAGGAACATGTATCTTGTGAACTATTTTTCAATTTCCTTGCTTTCAGGTAGTTCTTCCCCTGCCAAATAACATTTAATTATTAATTTAAAAAATAATCTCAGGGCAACCCAAACCTACTGCAATCTTTTCCCACTGTAAAACAGTTTTTGCTGAACCAGATCAGTAATCCTACATGAGATGTATTGGTTGGCTGCAAATCAAGAGTTCCCGATCTAATACTACTGAATTGGGAAACTCACTGGGTAACCTGGACCAGTCATTCTCCTGCTTTGCATCTTTTTTCTCTAAGTTTAAAGTTGGAGGTAAGAGAGTAATGTATGCCATCTCATTGGAGGAATATGGGAGACAAATAACAAGATGCTGCTGAGGCTGTATTACCTGCTATCCGTATATATTTTACTATTGAGTTGGGAACACACCAGATTTAAGGCTTCAACACATGAGGCAGGCAAAACTAATGTGCATCCTGTTATGGTTGAGCCTCATGGCTCTACTACTGGGAGACGTGGGCGTAAGACTCCTCGAGAGTCAGATACTCTCGAGGAACGAGAAAAGAAGCGGCTGCGAGATATCTTTGCAGAACCATCTGACGAGGATTCTTTTGAGGGGTTTACTGAGAGAATGGAGGAAGAGATGGTTAGCTCGGAAGAGGATGACATGGAATGGACTCGTGTAAGAGAGGATTTGGGTGCCACTGGCAATGATAGTATGGAAGGCGATTGGGGACCTTCAGGATTAGACCCGTGGACAAGCTGGAGGGATGGGACGGGATCCACAGCTGGGGATGCAGTGGGGCGTAGTCAAAGGTGTTCCAGTTCTGATGAGGAAAGTGATGAGGAAACGCCCAGGCTAAGGAGAACAGCTGATAGCGATGAGGACTTGTATCTGGCATAAAATGGGGTTTGGGAGCAATAGCAAATTGCGTTGGGCAAGGTAATCTGGACGAACGCTTGGGATCTGTGTGGGAAGTTTTCCTGAAGACGGGTGTGATTTGTTTGCTGACTACGTAAGTTATCCTGGATATTGGGCTCAGACGGCGGGAGGAATTGTGTGGGGTTTTGTTGTGCAACCTCTGCTTAATCTTAATAGCTTTGACCTTCCGTCGTCTTCTTGACGGACGCCATCTGCTTATTCTGGACTTACGGACTGACTCACTACGGCCTCGGATTCTCCTACCTGTGTCTATCGTTGGAACTGGTGAACTACAAACATCTGCATCGGCCTTACGACCTTCGGAACGGATTGGGACTTCGCTGACTGCTTCTGCCCTCGTCTGCTGTGTTTGTATCGGGAATTTGTCTGCTGTGTGGAGGAGTAACCTCTAAGTTACTCAAACATAGCTCTTGGCAGCAGAGAAGCATCTGCTGCCAATTAGTTGCATTCCTTTGAACTTTTTGTTCACCAGCTTCTGTTTGTTTATTCCCAGGCTGAAGCAAGCTGTTTTGATTTAACCCGGATTAAACTCCGGTTTAATCCGGTTTATCTTTTGAACGTTTTTCTTGTCTCTTTTTACTTTTAAGGCCAGTGTTTGCCTAGCCCTTGTCTTTTACGGGTATTTTTGGTTCTGTAACTCCAATAAACTTTGTTATCTTTTATCTTGTGGCGTTCTGTCTTTGACACATCCCATGAAAGTGGGTGCCCTCTTACTGGTTTGTTTCCCCTTACCCTGCAATTCTGCTGTCCTTAGGTACTGAGGAGTAAAACCCATCAATAGCTCTACATCCTGCTATGTTGCTGCTACCTACTAAAGGGCAATGGGTCTCTTCCACTCCTCACTATCCAAAGCTGGCAGTTTTTCTTTCCTTTTAGATATTACATTGTTTTTTTGATGTTTTAATGCCAAAACTGTGCAACTGTGTTAAAATAAAAATATCAATAAAATAATACAGAAACTGCAGTAATACAGAAAGGCAGTGTTACAGGGCTGTGTAAATGTATGACTGTAGGACCAGATTGTTGAGTCAGTACAATTGCACTAATGAAGAGAGGAGCCACATCCAATGTACTCAAGCAGTACCTGTATCTAATGCAACCATAGCGAAATAGCAGATTGGATTAGACAGAGGATAAAGTCCTCTGTCTAATTCTCCCAAAATAGACAGATTCATTATGCTTTAGAGTAGCCACAAACATATCTCCATTAAATCCCTGAAAGCCAAAATTCACATAATGTTTTTACCAGAAATATTGTAAAATTTCCAGAAAGTAATACATATTTTCTTTATAATTCTGCTTTTATGACAACAAGTCAAGCTGCTTTGAATTTTTTAAAAGAAAATATTAAATCCAAACAAAGGCACACAACTAAAAACTGTATCAAATGATTCAAGAACACTGTCTGGCTTGTGTTTTATTAAGAATCAAGCAACCCGATTTGCAAGCAAATGCATGCTAATACCCAGAAAGCATTTTCAGTACAGAACAGTTGTGTGATTATGATATACTCATAGCTTTCAGGCATTTTACTATGGAGAAATGCTTTCCACCCAGGAGAGCTGAGTTACATAAAGGCCCCCCTTTAACCAGGCAGCTATGAAGCTGTCACCTCCCCTCGGGAGCTATCCAGCATGTGTTCTTAAGAAAAGGAGGCCAGCAGAACTACATTTTCAAGTGTGTACTTAATTATACTGATTATTTCCATCCAAAAGATACTCTTGTGCTGTTACATCATACTGCAGTTTCATGTCATCGTCAATCATTTCAAGTGTGTTAAAACTGTATAACCACTTAATAAAAGATAATAATTTATGATTCCCACTCACACACTTATAACTAAGAGCCTCTGATGGCGCAGTGGGTTAAACCCTTGTGCCAGCAGGACTGATGACTTGAAGTTTGGGTTTCTGACCTGAAGGTTGCTGGTTTGAATCCAGCCCGGGGAGAGTGAGGATGAGCTCCCTCTATCAGCTCCAGCTCTATGTGGGAAAACGAGAGAAGTCTCCCACAAGGATGGTAAAAACATCAAAACATCTGGGCGTCTCCTGGGCAACGTCCTTGCAGACGGCCAAATTTCTCACACCAGAAGCAACTTGCAGTTTCTCAAGTCGCTCCTGAAACAAAAACAAAAAAACCCTAATAATTAAACAAGTCACTCATACCAACTAGATGCTTGTACAAGAGCATGCACTTTCCCACTGCTCCACACACTAGCTAAGATATATAGTGGCCTCATAACCCTCATTCGAATTTCAATGCTGCCCTACTCTGAAAAAAGTGGAGAAGGTGGAGGGTTAACAATGTCATCACAGATGAGATTATTCCTTATATTAGTATACTGTTGTAAGAGAAAACACCAATATCCAAATCAAGTTCTAGGGATGCTTTAGAAAGGAGAAGAGGGTACATCTAGCAGCACCGCACTTTGGTCATGAATGAGCATCTCTATGTGCAACCAACTGAAAGAAATATATGACGGTCAGTCATCATTCAGAGAAGGATGAGTGTTGTTCATTCTCATGTGCATTTAGGTGTGCATCCTATATATACTCATGATTTCTGAACCAAGAGAACTCTATGCACGAGAAATCCTGTTTATATTCATCCATCTCCTTAGCACTTGCACAACATGAACTTCTTTAACTCCTCAATGGCTTCTCAGATAGATGGCTCCTAATGACACCAAATGAAAGGTTCTTCCTCTCTGTAATTAATTTGTGTGTGTGTGTGTGTGTGTGTGTGTGTGTGTGTGCGAGAGAGAGAGAGAGCATTGTGCAAGTGTGTAAAGAAAAAGGTGAAGCAGTAGAATACATAGGGAGATAGGAACTACAACACAAAGACTCCATTGGTAAACATTTATGCATGAAGCAAGATGATCGTCCATTGGGAAAGATCGTGTACAAGCATCCTTGATCCTTTCACAAAACCCTGCCTAATATCTTAGACTCAGAGTCATTTCCCAGTTTTATGAACTCCTCAAAGTTTCTAAGTATAGCTGGCTCTTTAAATCCACAGATTCCACTATCCATGGCTTGAATATATATATATTTTTAATTCGGAAAAGCAAACCTTGATTTTACCATTTCATATAATAGACATCATTTTACAATGTCATTGCATATAATGGGACTTGAGCATCCACAGGTTTTGGTGTTGGAGGTGGGTGCATCCTAGAATGATATACACATAGGTTTCAGGCATGCTGAACCATCGTTCTAGTACCTAAATTCAAACATATGAAAACAAAAGAAAAGGTCAAGTCTGATTCTAACATTTACGGTTCCAAAATGTGATAAAAGACAATGGGGATAGGGCCATTGATTTTTTTTTCCTGTATTGGTTCTGAAGAAGGAAGGGGAGGAGGAGGAAGAGGAAAAAGTTTTAAATAAAACCTTTTCTACTATGCTGATTTTCTAACATAAAGAAAGTTTCTATACAGCCCTAACACAGTGTTTACAAGTCCAGCAAATTTGCTTAGCCTTTCTAAATAAACTGTTTAGAATTCAGATCTGGAATTATTAGAAATTGATACACTTCTATAAATTGATAGACTTTGGAAAAAACGTAAAACTTGGTCGTGGGACCAAGCATCGGAGCAGCAGATGCAGTGGTAACAGTAAAAATGATTTTATGACTGATAACGGACACACCTGGATTATGACTCGAATTGTGCTTTTAAATGGATGTTATTAATTAATGTTTAATTTCTTTTTAATTGTAATTTGTTTATAAATGTTATGTTTTTTGGCATCTAATGATTGCTGGTTGTGAGGCCACCTGAGTCGCCCCCCCCCCCCCCCCAGCGGTGAAAAGGATGGGATACAAATGTCTGAAATAAATAAATAAATAAATAAAATGAACCATAATTATGTATTGGATACATTTACTATGATTTAATATGCTTAGTTTTGTAGAAATATAATAACATCAACCTCTAAAATTCATAAGTTTCTTTAAAATGAAACATATTTACATGCTATATATATTTACTGAAGGTCAAAATACCCTAAAGGTGTCAGATCCGGCCTGATCTTAAATGCTAAGCAGCATGGGCTCTGCGCATGCCTGGGTAAGAGGAAGCAGCTCTGTTCCTGACTCTCCGGAGATACAAATGAAATAAAGTCCAGAGCCAGAGATAAGTATTAATTTAGCAGTCAGTTAATGGATAATTATTCGTGGGAGACCCCTGCAGCCAACAAACTTTCTCTACAGTAAAATAATGGGGGGGAAAGAGACTTTATTAAGTAAGATAAGCAAGAATCAAACCGGGAAGACGGCCAAAAATGGCATCCAAACGGGAACTACAAAATATTCAACAAATGATTACAGAGCTGTCGGAAACCTTGAATCCAAAAGTTGGCATGCTGCTGAAACAAATGAAGACCATACAACAAGATAATAAATTAATTTTAAAAAAACTTAAACAGACTGAGAAAAGAACGCAGCAAAACCAGAACGAAATTGCAGCTTTAAGATATAAAGTGGCTGAGCTATCAGATAGACAAAGAAGAAAAAACTTGAGACTGTCCGGTTTCCCAGAAGAAATTTCTGCAGAGAATTTACAAGTGGAAATAATATTATGGCTTCAAGGTTTAAACATGGAAATAGTGCAAACTCAAATTGAAAGAGTTCACAGAACCTTTCACCATGCAAAAAGGGGAGGCGTAAGAGATATCATAATGGCCTTCACCACAGAAAGTAAACGAGATGAAGTGTTTAAACTCCTTAAAGCAAACAGAGACTTAACATATAAAGGGAAAAAAATAATTCCAAAACACGACCTGTCTCCGGAATCTCTGAAGATAAAAGCTCTTTTAAAAACGTATGCAGACAGACTGACTGCTCACGGGATAAAGTTTTCCTGGATGTTACCAATGGCTATTCTGGTTTACAAAGACAAGGAAAAATATACTGCAAGAACACCAGAACAAGCTCACTCAATGCTGGATAAATTGGGCCTTCCACTGACATCAGAAACAAAAGACTCTACAGAGAAAAAAGGAGAAGAAAGTGAGTCAGAGGAAGGTGACGAAGATGAAGATTAGTGGATTAACAAGACCATTAAAATGAACAAGGACTACAACATCATAATAAGTAGGGACTCTACCTTAGAATCTCTGTGGAAGATGGATGCAGGATTGAATGGACATTATGTTTAAGCTTATGTACAACAAAACTAATATGTATGGCGGGTAGAGGGTTGAAAGCAGGCATATAATGGGCAAAAACAGTGAAGTAACTGTATGGCCTGGAATAGTAATAACAAAGAACGAATAGGAGAGGGAACAGGGGGCGCAGTGCCGCAAGAAATCTCAAATGAAAGGAAAGATTCATTTCCTTAAAATAACATTTGAGAAGGGGGGAGGGGTAACCACAGTAATAAGGGAAGGGAACATTGCAGATGAGGAGCCACAAATATACATAGATAATGGGTGACAAGTTAAAAATGTGTTTTTTAAATACAAACGGGTTGGCCTCAGATCTCAAGCGGTCAAGAATAATACAACTAGCAAAGAAATCGTATTGCAATGTGCTTTGTTTACAGGAAACCCACAAACATCAGAAAGATAACAAACAATTAATAAATATTCCAGGTTGGAGCGTGATAGCTGAAGCGAGAGGTACGAATAAAGCTAGAGGGGTAGCGATTATAATGAAAAACTCATTGAAACTGGAAATATTAGAAACAATAATAGATAAGGAAGGGAGGTACATAGTACTAATATGCAAAATAAATGGCAAGAAATATACAATAGGAAATGGCCCAAATAAAGGACAAAAGAAATATTTTAGAAAGTGGTTTAGGAAAGTACAGGAAATTTATCAAGGGGAGCTAATAATTGGAGGGGATTTTAATATGGACCTTAGAAAAAACAAAGACCTTGTAAAAAAATGGAAAATGGAGGACATATTTGAAGCAAATCTCATAAAACAAAAAGCCAACATACTTCTCACAAAGTCATAAATCTTTTTCGTGGATAGATTATATATTAATAAAAGAGTAAATGAAGGCTTAACAAAATATTTCAAAACAGAAAGAGGTGTAAAACAAGGTTGTCCTCTGTCTCCGCTCCTATTTGCATTAGCAATGGAACCTCTAGCAGATAGAATAAGAAACAACGGCAGGATAAAGGGATATCAAATTAGGAACGAAGAGGTGAAGATAAATCTTTATGCGGATGATATTTTACTAATAATGGAAAACCCAGCAGAAGCTATTCATGAAATACAAATAATATTAAAAGATTTTGAAAGGTATTCAGGATTGAAAGTGAATATGAGCAAATCAGAAATGATGATATACAATATGGGGAAAAAGGAGCAGAAGGAGCTGCAGACAAAAATGGGAGACATAAAAATAATAAGAAATAAAATAAAATATTTAGGTATAACCATTACAAAAGAAATAACTAAGTTAAAAGCAGCCAATTATGGGGCAATATGGAAAAAAATCCAGGAAAAATTAAAAGCCTAGGGAGATAAACAATTAAGTATTCCACGAAAAATATTAGCACTAAAAATGTGCATAATACCCAAATTACTTTACCTGTTCCAAACCCTATCAATAAAAATAGACTATAGACAAATAAAAGAATGGGATAATACCTTGAGAGAATGGATATATGGAAAAAAGAGAAACAGAATAATGAAAAAGATTCAATATACCCCAAGAAGATTACTTGGATGGGGATTTCCAAACCTACAAAACTATTATGAGGCCTTTCAACTAAGATCTTTACTAGAAATAAGTTTAAAGGGAGAAGATAAATGGATAAAAGTAGAGAACGAAATAAATGAAGGGCGGGGAAAATATGGGCTATATACTAGAGATATTAAAGAAATAAAAGAAAAACTAACAGGTCCAAGAAAGATTGAGTTTGAATGTTGGCAAAAATGGCAAAAACTATGGGCAAATAAAATTTCTGGAAAGACCCCAATTAAGAGCATGGGACTCCCTGAAAGGTTGGTAAATACCTTAGAAGAAGAAGGATTAAGGAGGGTAAAAGATATGTGGAAACAAGATGGAGGGATAATTAACTGGCTAGACCTTTTGGAAAAAGGGGGGAAAGAATATTGGTTAAAATTAAGAGGGATCTGGGAAAAAGTAAAAAAAGAGGGTGCACAGCCCACTGAAGAACTGAAGGTAGATAAATTGCTAAATGCAAGAGAAAAAACAAGTAAAGGAACAGTGGCAAAAATATACAATTTAATGGTAGAAGATAAGGAATTTATGATCCGAGCAATACGTAACAAATGGAATGGGGTTAAAATATTAAGCACACAAGAAGTAGACGAAATAATTAGGAACATAAATAAAATAAAAACAGAAAAATATAATGAATTAGAAAAAAAGATGGTATTAAGATGGTATAGAACTCCTGAACAACTGTCTTATATGATAAAAGGGAAGAATTCAAAGTGCTGGCATTGTAATAAAGAAAAGGGCACTTATTCACATATGTGGTGGGAGTGTTCTGAATTAAAAAATTTTTGGCTAATGATACAAGGGAAAATCCAGGACTTATTACAGATAACAATACAAATTAATAATGATTTGTTACTTTGGGGAGTGCTGGATCATCCAAGTATAAAAACTGAGTGCCAAGAGTTATTGAAAGTAACAATAAGAGCAGCACATGCTGTGATTGCTAGAGGATGGAGAGACAAATCGAAATGGACGTTAAATAATTGGAATGATTATTTGTATGATCAAGTGTTGTTAGATATTACAGGAATTATGACTAACCAAGTAACAAGAATGAATAAACAAAAGGACATTACAAACAGATGGAAAGACTACTTCAACTGGGTGAAAAATGGAGGAGCCAACGATTACATTAAAGAAAAAATACAAAGACTTTACCTGTGGCTGGATCTGCAAGATTAATATAAACATACTGTGGTTGAGGAGGGAGGGTGTGGGTGGTAGGGAGGGAAAAAATATTGGAAAAAAGGGAAGTAGTGTTGTTATGAATTATGAATGTAAAACCCAATAAAAATGTTTTAAAAAAATGCTAAGCAGCATCAGCCGGGTTAGAAATTGGATGAGAGAGCACAACGAATACCAAGTGCTATATTTCAGAGGAAGGAACTGGAAAAACCAACTCCTCATATTTTTTGCCTTAAAAAATCCTAGAAAATGTATGGGATCACCACAAGTCAAGAAGCAAATTGAAGGCATACATATTTACTGGCCCAGCAAAACTCTAGATCAGGTATCACCTGAGCTATTCATATACTCAGTGACCTCAGGCAATTCTCAGTCTGTATCCCTGATTGATCTGTAAATAGTGTTACTTGCCTAACTTAAATGACTGTCATAATGATTATTTTTAAGATGAATGTTTTAAAAGCACTTTGACTCAAAATGTACCACTACAATAGTTTGCATTGTAATAATGTAAAAATAAAAAAAGCTTGAAAAATCTAATGCATGGTATTTATTCCACATCTGCCCAGCATACCATTCAGTGTTTGTCATTGTTTTCTGAGATCTGCTTTAAGGTTTTTAGTATCCCACCTCACTCCCATCATGGGATCCAAAGTAGCAAATATGTGGGGATTCCCCATGTTGCCTCCCATTCAATCACTAAGTTAAACTGAGAGTTACTTAGCAGTAGCAATACAACTGATGTATAAAACTAAATATTTTGGGAGTGAGCAATTTTACCTGCTAAAACAAAAATGTCAAACAATTACAAACATTAATACTCTATCGGAAAGATGTTTTGAAAAGCCATTCAAACACCAATTTAACCAAAACATCACTTTTTAAAAAAAATCAGAGCTGCCAAATTGCCTTGTTTAACGTAATGGAATGTTTTTAAAACTCTGCTAGATTTCTTACACAAGTTTAATCTTAATAATGTATGATATAATATTCACAATGTGGTATCCTAAGACAGACAAACAATTTAACTTTGTATGTTCATGGGAAATAATTATCAATATGGAGTGATACAAAAGGGTATCAATTAGGTTTGAGAAAAATAATTTTTTTGTGAAGCAGAAGACTTAAAACTTGAGATGGATTTCTTGCCAGCTGAGGTTATCTCTTTCCTGAAAGAAATACATCAAAAGTCTTCTACACAGTGAAATAAAAAGTGGACTATAGAGTAATACCAAAGATAGTTTAAGCTTTACACCACCTTTCCATTCATCAATCAAAACAGACACTATTCCATATAAATTACCTTTAAAAAGTGGTTATCCTTGACGTGATACTTCAACAACCAGCAACTATACACAGATCTGAACTATTCGCTTTTTTTAAAAAAGCTGTAGTTTGCCCCTTTAGCTGAGCACATGCCTCTCCTTCACCCTGTTAAGCGCAGCAGCTCCCAAATGAGCCTGCCTGCCAAGCAAATCTCTTAACACAGGCACTCACTGGGGTGAAAGGCATGCACAGCAAGAACAATGAACATCTCAGGATCCCCTTTAAAAAATAAGGCTAAATGTTGCAAAGAGCAGAGCAGTGGCTTCCTTACCTTCTTCCAATTAGGAGCACTTCCCGCTCTCCCTTCCCTTCCCTGCCCAGCTTTGCAGGAGTTTTGCTAGTCTGCAGGGCCTGTTTGGCCCCTGCTCTACAGGGAATTAGCCATCACATTCCAGCCATGTCATCAGAACAATGAAAGGTGAATGTTGTGCAAAACAGCTTGGGACCACTCTCTGATGATGTCATCCCTCCCTTATATGGCTCATTATTGTGCAGATTTCACTTTGGGCAGCGAAGGGGGGAGAGGTGGAGCCTCACAACTTCAGACAGCAAGGGAAAATGTTGACCAGAGAGAAGCTTAGCCAAAAAGAGAGGGAGAGAAGGAGGTGAAACAGAAATGCATTTGGTAACCCTCCCCCCCCCACCTCTTTTCTCCACTTCCAAACTGATTGAGCTTCAGCCAGATCTAGTCGGCATGTGTTTGACCAGCAATCGCTGTCCTTTCCGAAGTTGAAATCACACAGCGTGCAAGGAAACTTCCCTTAAGCGAAAGGAAATTCATCCTTAATGCTGTGAAAAGAGAACAACACTCAAAAATGGGAATTTCAGACAAGAAACAATCAGGGCCAGCTAATCATCTCCCAACAAAGGATTCCCCATGGCAGTAAGCAGCCAGATCTTGAAGCTACAAGGCCATTCAATGCTAATCAAGGTAGCCAATTGCAAGATTCACACTTGCCTCAAACAGTCAAGAGTTCTTTTTTCCACTCTAAACATCCCAGAGATATATAAACTCTACTTGCTTAGTTTCCAACAGACTTCACAACCTCTGAGGATGACTGCCATAGATGCAGGCAAAACGTCAGGAGAGAATGCTTCTGAAACATGGCCATACAGCCTGGAAAACTCATAGCAACCCAAAAGAGAGATGAACGTCATACTTATCCTGTCTACATGGTTTAAAGTAAACGTCTACCACTTTAAAAAGTACAAAAAATGGTTTTAAAAGTATATATTTTGTTCATCTTTAGAGATGCCAGGTTGAAATGGACATTATTATCAACATTTGCCGATCCAGAATCTGTTTCTCCTTTTATAGCTTGATAGGTTCTGAATGAACAAGGTGGGCCAAAAGTCACAAAGGGGTTTCATTATTTATTTTTCGTTTTCATTTACAATACTATAGTCTCATATGCACTATATATAGAAAATAAATTCAGATGATGTATGAAAAATCAAATCTTGTAAATGGCATCCAATACCATAGGATCATATACAGTATATGACCTTTGGCCCACCCTGTATAATTTTAATTTTGCAATAGCCATCCAGTTTGCAGGGGTTTGTTTTTTAAAGGAACAGCTATGATGTAGCATTTAGCCACAGAGAATTCCTTGAGAAAAAAGTCAAACAAATGTCCAACTTGCATGAGATCAATCATATTAGCATTTACCCTTGAATGAAATTCAAGCACCAGGAGGTTTTTTTTAATCATGTCAGAAGCAACTTGAGAACATACTGCAAGTCGCCTCTGGTGTGAGAGAATTGGCTGTCTACAGAGATGTTGCCCAGGGGATGCCCGGATGTGTTACCATCCTGCTGGGAGGCTTCTCTCATGTCCCCGCAAGCTAGAGCTGACAGATAGGAGCTCACCTCATCTTCAGAATTTGAATTGGCAACCTTCAGGTCAGCAATCCAGCCAGCACAAGGGTTTAACTCACTGCGACTGCAACTCTCAGTATCAAGAGTGATGACATAAGAGCCACATTTTGGCTACGATTCTCCAAAAGGTGACTGGAACCTGGTATAGACTGACACAACCAGTGAATATATGCCCAGATCAGAATACATTTAGAGGAATTGCGAGTTATGCTCTGGGTCTTTATCCTTGAATCACAAAACGTTTTCTGGCAATAGGTTTTCTCTTCATCACATGCATATCAAATACACATTAATAGTTGCAAGAAATTCAGTAGCTTGAAGCCTTCCACTGCACTCTGTCACCTCCATCTCCTGTCTTGGCTAAAGAGAAGATCTAAGGTTAAGCTCTGATCTAAAATCAGCTTTGCCTTGGCCTCTCCCTTGCCTTTCATGTCAAAGCAGGCACCGATATAACAGCAGCAAAGGTAAAATCCACAGACTGCCTGAGATTTCTTGGCTACATTCCTTAAAAGTCTGCAAACAAAAGGCAGAGAGACATCTGTTGAAGAACAAACATTCGTTTCTAAGGATTTGACTTCTACTCACCGCAATGAAAATGCAAGTCACACAAACAGCAAATCACCACCGAAGGACCAATTAAAGTCTTAATGACCTTCATGTATGGTTGGTGACGTTTTTCATCTTTCAGCAAAAACTTGTCACACTTCCACCTGTCTGGTGCTTAATAGATGCCGCTGAGTTCCTCGAACCCATTCTCAGCACAGGTTTCAATCTGCTTGTGTTATTTTTTTCTCCCCAACACAAACTAAAGAAGAAACGGGGCTGTTTTTAATATAAATATATTGCATTAGTCATGTTCTGCCTCTTGGGAATGTAGTCAATAAAAAGAAATACAACATATCCTTGAAAAAGAATGCAGGATTTTTTTTTTTGGGGGGGGGGGGGGGGCAACAGATTCCTTGCTGTACTGATTCCAGGCTATACATTTTATATTACTTACATCATATTCCCTAAAAACCCTTCACTTAGTAAACTTAAGCTGAACAACTGGCCTCCGTCATCAGCTATTGCTCTCATTTGAAATAGGTCATTCCAGGCAGATGTTATAAAACATTATATCATTCTCCAAGGGACCTTTTTTCCCTTCTTTGAATTGATGACTGAGACTGTTCTCCACCAGCCCGCAGCCTTTAAATCCCACCATGTGAATTTGTGCTCACATGCGTTCATTATCTTTTATGGAGTATGATTTGTGAAATAAAGCTAGTAATGTTGAATATTTTTTGTAAGTGGTTTTTGGGATGGAGGTGGGGCGGCAGGGAGGAAGAGAAAGGGAAGGAATTCAGACTTTGAACAAAACTTTGGGCCAGATGTTCTGGAAGGAAAGCCTTTGAGGTTTGAGTCCCTCTCACTCTATCATCAAGGCAAAGTTACTTGCTTGAATTTGTCAGAATCTGTGATTTGCTTGAAGGGTACAATGCATTCTCAAATAAATAAGAAAACATGGCTAGAGGTTTCGCCAAACAGAAAAAAAAACAGGTCACACTGAACAGAGTGAAAATTTTTGTTGTTGTTGTTGTTGTTGTTGTTGTTGTTGTATGCCTTGGAGTCAACCTGGATTTATGATTACATTGCCCTAGTGTGTGATTTATTCAGAGCAGGTTTGCCATTAGCTTCCTCTGAGACTGAGAGAGTGTGATATATCCAAGGCCACTCAATGGGTTTGAATGGCTAAGCGGTGATTTGGACCCTGGTTTTCAACAGCCATAATTCAACACTCAAACCATTGACCATGCTGGCATTTTTAGTGAGGACACTTCAGGGTGAACACATTTGCATTGTTAGCAACAGACTATGAGCCACAGATGAACGTGACATCTCCTTAGCTAAAATTATGATCGTCCCACCCAAAAGCAGGAGAAGTTTAATTCTTTGGATGCAACTCCCAGAATCCCATGATGTGCAGCCATGCTGCCTGTGGGATTTGGGGAGTTGTACTGCAAAAAACAAAACAAACAAACAACAACAACAACAACAACAACAAACAAAAAACGCCCCTCTTCATAGGGTACATCTACACTGCAGAATTAGTGCATTTTGACACCACTTTAATTGCCATGGCTCAACACTATGGAACCAGGGGGGTTAAGTTTTACAAGGTCTTTAGCCTTCTCTGCCAAACCATAACTTCCAGGATTGCATAGCGTAGAGCAGTGGTTCCCAACCTTTTGACCTCGAAGTGTTTTGTACTTCAGCTCCCATAGTTTCTAAGAGCTGGTAAGCTGGCTGGGATTTCTGGGAGTTGAAGTCCAAAACACCTGGCGGCCCAAAGGTAGGCAACCACTGGTGTAGAGCAATGGCAATTAAAGTAGTGTCAAAAATGCTTTAATTTTACAGTGTGGGTGCACTCCTAGTCCCAATTCTACTCAAAGCATGGCTTTAATGCAAGTTGTATAACATTTCTAGTGCTAGGGCAGTAGCCTGAAGTACCCAATAAACACAATTTTAGTACTTACACCCTTTCACCACTACAAACTCGCGTGCATCATGAAAATGACGCTACAGTAAACTATGGCCCTGGGATTGTGTATCCAGCATGCCAATACCATTTTTGTGACTGTGCATACTCTTCTTTATCTGGCAAAAAAAGAAAATACCTTTTCTTCAAAGATGGCAAATAAATCTTCTAAAAAATTGGAGGCACAACCTTCACTGTTTAACATTCTTTAAAAAGGTTTCTAGCCTCCTTTGGATCTGAGGCTTTTGTTTTTGGCATTTTGGAGGTAGTCCCCGTGGTCTGGAATGTGGACTGAATGCCCTGAGGGCAGGCACCAAATGCAGTCTGATCTAGGAAGCTCAACAGGCTCAGCCCGATTAGTATTTCAAAAAGAAACCTCCAGGGAATATTTGATCTATTCAAAATGCAAACCTACTTTTGAAAAATCTTCCAAAGTCTTTTTGATAGGATGGCCATATGTCAGTATCAGTTTGTGGCCACTAGACTGTAGTTGCCGGTCACTGTAATAGACAGACTTACACAGAAATCACCTTGGTATTTTCAAGCTGCTTATACAATATTTATTCCTTTTTTTTCATTTTTGGCCAGTTCATCCACTAAGTTCTTAATGTCCTTTTGAAATACAATATTGTTGGAACCTCTGTTGAGACCTCTGAAAACCACCACATTAATACACAAGTTACACCAAAAAAATCCATTATTATTTATAACCCACAGAAAGCCAAAATAGAAGATATGAATTTTCAACATAATCTGATTGGCTCCATAACCTAGCATCCCACCTGTCATTTGATTTTGATGTGGTCCTTGTACAGCTTCTGTTGAGGTTGTTCAGCATCATATATCTGTCTTTTCTGTCAAATTCTCCCTACATGTCTGTTTCTTATCATCACAAATGAAAAGAAACAAAAAGAAGACTGAAATAGCCAAACAAATGGGACACACACCATTCTTCACAAGAGTTTAAAAAATACATCCTCAGATTTGCAGGTTAGACAGCTGGGGGAAGATCTACAGATCTGATTAATTGCTTGTGGAAACAATATTTCAGGCATTCAACATAATGTACAAAATGCATCTCAAGATCCTTTGCAACCTGTACCAAATACTGGAGTACACTTCTCAGACTGCAAAGTTCAGCCATTTGGGGGCAGCAAAATACCTCGGGCTGACCCTGACTGTAAAGGGCCCAAGGACATACTTGTTCAGAACACCACACAAACATCTTTTAGGTCATCAGACCTAAGGTGGTGACAGGTCATTACTCCATCTCCAATTTCTGTGACATGGCCTTCCTAGCAATTAGAGTCAGGAAGGGCTATGTCTAAACCACACAGTCAGGGAGGACTGTGTGCTTTAGACTTCAACTCCCAGAACGTCTAGCCAGTATAACCAATGGTAAATTATGGGTAGATAATGATTGCAGATTTATATTCATGACAACATGAAGGCAAACTTTTGGATATGGTTCTTACTGCACAGCACCATACACATCCTGTTGCCAGTCTGCCACCTCTTCGCAATAATCCAGCCCTCTGCTACTGGCAGGAAAACCTGTCAACAGCCACATGTCACACCATGATCCTGTCATCTGCTTTGTGTGATGGGGCCATTCCGTTTCTGTGTCAGGATGTTAGCACTGAAGTGATGTCAGAGGATATAATTGTCCTCCTCTCCTCTCCAACTCTTCCCTTTGCTACTCCCAAGGCTATAATCCTTGATTTAAAGTTTTATTTTTAATTTTTAAAATATCTTTAGTCATAACCGTGACATTTTTTAAAACTACAGCAGGGCAGAGTTATGAGGTAAAGCAGAAGTATGGCTGCAGGACCATGGATTGGCAAATCAGTACAGTTGTGCAAATGCAGAGAGGTACAATAGTGAGGGTGCTCATCCTGCTATGTTGCTACTATCAGTGGTTGCATGATTGCCATGGAATAGCAACCAGGGCAGGCCACTCCTGTATCTCCACCCTTGGCACACCATTGTACTATCCTTGCATGGTGAAATATGAATATATATATATATAATAACAGAACTAACTTTATTTATATTCTGTCCTCCCTTTCTGTGGGGACTCAGGGCGGTTTACAGCAAGCAACGGCAAACCTACAATGCTGTAAGGTACTAACAGAACTGAAACAACCAGCCCACCCACCCATTTTGAGGACCCTGTTTTAGACCACAATTGAGTAAGGCTGAGCGAGTATTGTAGGTTAGCCCCTCAGGGGACATTGGAGGGCCACACTTCCCACTTAAAAATATAAAGAATTGTTTTGCCCACATAACACTCTCTGTTTGGTGCCATTTCTGGCATATTTTTACCTTGGCCATCTTAGGTCATGAAAACGTTTTTTTAAGGTCATGGAAAGATGTTAGAGCCCTGGGGATTATTAGAATAACAAAACCATAGGCCACACTTTGCCCCTCCTATACAGGAAGCTGGCTATAATCCATCCAGCCCAGTAGTCTCCAGGGAACAGCTCTCCAGGGTTTCAGCCAGAAGATTTTCAAATCATCTATCATTTGCTTAGAAGATGCCAGGGATTGGACCTGGAATTTTTTCTATGTAATGCTTGTGCTGCCACTGAACAATGCTGAATTAAATGGATTCTGGGTATTATAGTCCAAATAAGCAGCATTTCCAAGCTTTGAACAATGGTTCTTCCACTAAAATGTTCTAAAGTTGTGTCCTAAAATTCTATTTTCTCTGCCTAGTTATCATATATTACCAGTTATGTCATGTCTTTTATCTTTCCAAATGCTTAATAAATACAGATATTTTGAAGCCACTTTTAACTGTATTAATTTTTGTAACTCATTACCTTATATGTTAATTGGGTGAAAGAAAAAGAAAACAAGAAGGTGTTGTTTTAATTGCCAGTATTCTCTAGATTCATGAGACCATTCAGAAAACCTTTAAATGAAATAAGTAGTTGTTTCTTTCAATTTCAGTCTCATTTTAATCATTTTGCCTGAAACATTTTACAAAAAAATTCAGTATATTGATGACACCCCCGAGAAAATAAAGGCTGTATATTTGCCAGAATGTTATACTAGTTGTCAGAAATGGCAGCTCTTGCCTATTTTCATCACTGATATTATGAGAAGATGAGCAATAACCATAATGCCATGGATTTCCACAGTATCCCACTGTGCTACCTTCCCCATTTCCACCATTTCTGGATCACAGTTTGGAATAAAAAAAGCAGTGAACAAAGTTCTTTATCAGAGAGAGACAATAAGGCTTCCACAAACATTCAAAGCAAGGGAATTTTTGTTGCTTTTGTTGCTGTGTACAGGTTGTTGTATGCAATAACATCCAGAGCTTCAAGTATTGTTACAAAGGTATTACTGTTAAAATGAGAGTGCCCATTAGTGTTGTGCTTTTGTATGGAATTGCTGTTCATTTTGTGTAGTTTCATTCGTGTCATCTGATTTTCATATTTGTTCCCGCTAACAAAAATGGGGCGCCTATACAAACAGGATTTTCATCTGGCTTACGAAAAAACCAAAAATTTTCAGACCATTGGCTGCAATGGGAGGGTTTCCTAGGCTCCCCCCCTCCCCCGGCTCGATTTTTGGGCTAGAGGGATGAAAATCACCACACACAGAGGGCATTTCGAGCCCTTTTAGCCCATCAACTTTTAAAACGCTTGGGTATTCCCCAGAGTACTACTGTTATTAATGATAATATTATTATTTATACCCATTGGCACACATCAGCTGTCATGGGAAAGCACTCCTCTCTCAGACTCAGCTTAGGGTCCCAGAGTAACTATCATTATTAATCTCAATATTAACACCCATTGGTACACATCAGATGTCACGGGGAAGCAGAGCTCTCTCAGACTCAGCTTAGGGTCCCAGAATAACTATTGTTAGTAATATTAATATAATTATTAACACCCATTGGTACACATCAGCTGTAATGGAAAAGCAGCCCTCTGTCAGTATCTGCTTATTGTTACGGGTACAAAATGAAAGGAAAATGAAAGCAAGCACGATGACTGTGCGGCTTTCATTTTCGTGTCACCTCTCATTTCCTACAAAAATATTGTCATTTGTTTTGTGTAGACAAATGGACAAAACGGAATGATAGCATGAAGAAAACGAAGGATAAATTTTCGCGCACATCTCTAGTGCCCATATTGAGTCCAGCTTAGTGAATTTAGACTTGCTTTTCTGGAAGGGTAGCTCCTTGCTGGACCAGATTATAACTATGTATGCAGCAATTCTCTTCTGAAACTGCATTGATGACACTGGGGGGCCATAGGCACATAAAGGGCTATGGGATATTTCACAGAATAGTGACTTTAGTCCTACATGTATTTCTAAGAAATGAGACTGTCTATCTCACACTAACACTCCATTCCCCTAATTTTTTTATTTCTCAAGGAGCCTGTAAGACATAATACTTTGAGTGTTGGACTACATCTCAGGGCTCAAATCTCCACCTGAACATAAAACACATTGGTTAACCTTGAGCAAATCTCTCAGCTTTAGAGGAAGGCAATGATGCTGCACACATAGTGCAATATGTTGGCTTTCATGTTAAATGGAGTGATGAAGCCAATCTACATTTTAGTCCAATTTCAAAGAAGCTATCCAAAACGTTGTATCTACTAAATTTTAGGCTAAAACCCAAAGCAGATCCATTGATCTGGAAGACAGCAGCCACCATAGATTACAAATATATACATACACAAACTCGACTATTTTAAACAGCATTTTGTGAGGCAATGGCATGAAGGTCAACAGCTCAAAAGATCTCGGTTTTTTGTTGTTGAAAAGAAATGTAAATCAACTGAGTGAATTCAGGCAAACCTAAGTAAGCGTGTTTAGGTAACCACTGTCTAATGAGCACCAAAATAGCAATGTAGTCTTCATAAAATCTCTATTGACTTTGTTTTTTTTGTTCCTCCTGTGTAAACCCTCTCCCCACAAGCTGCCATGCAAGCACACGCATTAAGGCCTGCAACTTTGAAATGGAAGGAGGAAGGCCTCGGCCACCTCCAAATACAGGCCTTCCCAGACATTTCCTCCCTCTTTATCTGCATCTCATGTATATGAAATAAAGTGGAGCAAAATGAAACTGTTTCGGGAAGAAAGACTCAGGCACTAGCTTCTCATGGGAAATGGGGAGAGAAGGAAAACTAAATAACAAAAGCACCAAGTGGCGGAGGGGTGTGGGGAGGGAGCGTTGTTTGAAATCAGCGAACATCAGGGCTCCCGTTCCTGTTTCATGAGGGCTGTGCTCTCTTTATTAGTTGCAGATCGGTTTCCTTTGCAGGTGATGCGGTCCCAACATTACATCACCAGAAGAGCTGCCAAGGAACATCTTAGTGCCAGGATGACTGAAGCACAGAGGAATGTATTATCACACAGGCTACTGAGAAACTCGCCAATCTTTTCTTTGCTGGGGGTGCTGTGATGGAGAGATGAGGGCAGAACATGTCACTGGAAGAGGGAAATAAAGTTTTGGTAGATGAAAAATGTGGTGGGGGGGGAATCTAACACAATTCCTCGCAAACACATATAATTGTAGACATGTCTCTTCTCTGCGGAGGTTTAGGAGCATTAACAAAGCCCAGATCTAGTAGGCTAATGCTTGAACAGGATAACATGACTCCCCCCCCCCCCCCCCCCCCCGGCGATTCTGTACTGGAACAAATTAATCAGTGTTTCTCTGTATTTGGGACCTGGCTGTTTCAGCTGAAGGATAGAGCTTCTGGGACTATGAGCTAAGAACGCTCCAACATGAAATCATTATCTGTGGTTTTTAACCTATAAATGGAAATCTCACACCAGAGCTGGAAGTATAAAGTGTAATCCAGATTGAAATGATTCTGGAAATTTTTATGTATGAAAATACTGTATAAGGAAGGCACTCTCCCTAATTTTTGTTTTTTATCGTCTCTACCAAATCCATCAAAGAGATGTATCTGCAGGGCCCTGATGACTGTGGATTCCATGTCTGTGCAGCAAGGAATCTATGTTGAGTTTTAGTCAATGAAAAACAGTTAAGTACCCCTTTAAAGTCTAGGCTAAAGTCTGGAATAAATTCACCATCCCCTTCATATGAAAAAAAATCTTTAATTATCCATCAAACCGTGGGACAAATGCTGCTGTAGGTGTTTTTTTTTAATCATGTCAGAAGCGACTTGAGAACATACTGCAAGTCGCTTCTGGTGTGAGAGAATTGGCCGTCTACAGAGACGTTGCCCAGGGGATGCCAGGATGTGTTAGCTGGGAGGTTTTTCTCATGTTCCCACAAGCTAGATCTGATAGACGGGAGCTCACCCCATCTTGTGGATTGGCAACCTAATGTAGTAATGTCCCTTATTTGCCATTGTGTACGTACCAATCTCTCTTTGGAATGCTGACTTTCCTTTGAACAATGAAATCTGTTTTGTGAACAGTTGGATGCAATAGGATACTAGTTTTATTTCTGGAAACCAGTTTTGCAATGAAGCACCAAACAAGCAATATAGGAATCTCTTATCACCACACACCACAGTATGATGAAGGGGGATAGATGGACAAGATTAAAGTGCTATCCATTGGATTTTGTTGTCTTCGTGTTACACAAGAATATTTTGTACCAGTGAACCCAAACAAGAAGCCATGATATTTATTGAGCACTTACTGACCTAAAAGGCAAGTCTTAGGACTGAGTATACATTCTTCCCCTGGTCAGCCTACAGAGATGAGTGCAGAGACTTTCTCTTTTCATTTTGATTAACTTTGTATACTACTAGCTGTGCCCGGCCATGCATTGCTGCAGCTTATGGGAATCATTTGTTGGCCAGGTGGAATAGCAGTGAATAGCCTTGCAGCCTCAAAGTCTGGCTGTTTTCTTCTTTTGGGAATCTTTGTTTGGTGAGCTGGAATGCAATGGAATAGGCTTGCTGCTTGGAAGGCTAGGTACTTGCGTTCTACGGGAATGGTTTTTTGGGCTGCTAGAATTGCAATGAAAAGCCTCACTACTTCAAAGCCTGGCTGATTACTACCTAGGGAAATCTTTGGTTGGTCAAATTCAATAGTACAGAGTAGTATCACTGCTTCAAAGCCTGGCCGCTTTCTACCAAGGTTAATCCTTTGTTGGTCTAGTTGAATTGCACTGAATAGCCTTGCAGCTTCAATGCCTGTCTGTGTTATACCTAGGGAAATCTTTGTTTGGTGAGCTGGAGTAGCATCCTCAATCAAAGAGCCACTTTGAAGCCTGGCTACTTCCTTTGTAGGGGAATAACTGTTTAGCCAGCTTGAATTGCACTGAATAGTCTTGCTGCTTGCAAGCCTGGCCGTTTTCTACCTTGTGGAATCCTTGGTTGCCCAGGTTGAATGGCAATTAATAGTCTCGGTGCGGCAAGTATGAATGCTGCAATTAGTCACCTTGATTAGCATTTAATTGCCTTGCAGCTTCAAAGCCTGGATACTTCCTGCCTGGGGAAATCCTTTGTTGGGAGGTGTTAGCTGGCCCTGGTTTTTTCCTGTCTGGAATTTCCCTGTTTTCAGAGAGTTGTTCTGTATTTACTGTCCTGATTTTAGAGATTATATTGTTCTGTATTATTATACCACAGTAATTATTATATATCATATTTATAATCTTCTATTATCTGCTTAGAACTGGATTATATGAGGCCCCTTCTACACAGCTGTATAAAATCCACACTGAACTGGGTTATATGGCAGTGTGGACTCAAGATAATCCAGTTCAAAGCAGATACTGTGGATTATGTGCTTTGGCATTCTGGATTATATAGCTGTGTGGGAGGGCCTTGAGTCTACACTGCCATATAATCCAGTTCAAATCTGATAATCTGTATTTTATAGGCAGTGTGGATGAGGCCTAAGTGCACTCTGCCTGTGCCCTGGGCGCCATTTTGGCTGAGGCAATTGCTAGGATATGAAGTGGGCGGGGCCTAAAGGGGGCGGGGCCTACCATTCTGAGCCGTTTGTAAAGGGGGAAAACAGCTCTTTCTCATCCTCTAATTTGGACTTTATTTTTCTAGTTTTTTTTTTGTTTGAAAGACATATTTTGGATGACTATGTCTTTTGTGGCCAAATTTGGTGTGATTTGGTTCAGTGGTTTTGTTGTTTACTCCATAGTAAAACGGCACATAACATTTTTATATATATAGACTAGCTGTGCCCAACCACACGTTGCTGTGGCGTTGTCTGGTGGTGTTGGTGAGAACTTGTTGAGGTAGTGGTGGTATTGAATGTCTGTTGTATGGTTGTCTTTATGTTTAGTATGCATTTGGTTGTTTGTGTACTGTGAAAGTGGTGAGGGTAGAGGGGGTCTATGTCCCTGTGTAGTATTGTATAGTATTTATATGTTGTCCATATGTTGTGAATGCTTGGATTGTGTCCTGCTGCATAGTAGAAAGGGTTGGGCTGGATGGCCCTTAGGGGTCTCTCCAAACTCTTGGATTCTATGCTTCTATTATTATTATTATTATTATTATTATTATTATTATCATCATCATCATCATCATCTTCTTCTTCTTCTTCTTCTTCATCATCATTATTATGTAGAGGCTGGATGGCCATCTGTCAGGAGTGCTTGGATTGTGTCCACCTGCATGGTAGAAGGAAGTTGAGCTGGATGATCCTTAGGGGTCACTCCAAACCTTAGGATTGTATGATGATGTTATTATTATTATTATTATTATTAGTAGTAGTAGTAGTAGTAGTATTGAGAGGCTGGGTGGTCATCTGTTGGGAGTGCTTGGATTGTGTCCTGCATGGCAGAATTGGGTTGGACTGGATGGCCTTTAGGTGTCTCCTAACTGTCTGATGCTATGATTCGATGTGTATTATTATTGTGCAGATATTGGATGGCCATCTGTCAGGAGTGGTTGGATTGTGTTCTCCTGCATGATATAAGGAAGTTGAACTGGATGTTCCTTAGAGGTATCTGCTAACCTTAGGGTTGTATGATATTCTTATTCTTATTCTTATTGAGAGGCTGGCTGGCCATCTGTTGGGAGTGCTTGGATTGTATCGTCCAATGGCAGAGTTGGGTTGGACTGGATGGCCTTTAGGGGTCTCTCCTAACTGTCTGATTCTATGATTCGATTTGTATTATTAATGTGCAGATCTTGGATGGCCATCTGTCTGGAGTGCTTGGTTTGTGTTGTCCTGCATGGTAGAAGGAAGTTGAACTGGATGATCCTTACGGGTGTCTCCTAACCTTATGATTCTATGATGTTCTTCTTTTCTTCTTCTTCTTCTTCTTATTGTTATTACAGTAGAGTCTCATTTATCCAAAATAAACGGGCCAGCAGAATGTTGGATAAATGAATATGTTGGATAATAAGGAGAGATTAAGAAAAAGCCTATTAAACATCAAATTAGGTTATGATTTTACAAATTAAGCACCAAAACATCATGCTAGACAACAAATTTGACAGAAAAAGTAGTTCAATACGCAGTAATGTTATGTAATAATTACTGTATTTACGAATTTAGCACTAAAATATCACGATGTTTTGAAATCATTGACTACAAAAATGTGAGACTCTACTGTATTATTAATGAGAGGCTGGGTGGCCATCTGTTGGGCATGCTTGGATTGTGTCCTCCATGGCAGAATTGGGTTGGACTGGATTACCACAGTAATTATTTCATATTACAGTAGAATCTCACTTATCCAACATTTGCTTATCCAGTGTTCTGGATTATCCAACGCAGTCTGCCTTTTAGTAGTCAATGTTTTTGTAGTCAATGTTTTAAATTCATTGTGATATTTTGGTGCTAAATTTGTAAATACAGCAATTACAACATAGCATTACTGAGCATTGAACTACTTTTTCTGTCAAATTTGTTGTATAACATGATGTTTGGTGCTTAATTTGTATAATCATTACCTAATTTGATGTTTAATCGGCTTTTCCTGAATCCCTTCTTATTATCCAACATATTCACTTATCCAACATTCTGCCGGTCTGTTTATGTTGGATAAGTGAGACTCTACTGTGTATTTCTAATCTTATATTATCTTCTTAGAACTGGATTATATGAGGCCCCTTCTACACAGCTGTATAAAATGCACACTGAAGTGAATTATCTGGCAGTGTGGACTCAAGATAATCCAGTTCAAAGCAGATAATATAAGATTATAAATGGGTAATATAGCTGTGTGGAAGGGCCTTGAGTCTACACTGCCATATAATCCAGTGAAAATCAGATAATCTGTATCTTATAGGCAGTGTGGAAGAGGCCTGAGGCCTAACTGTGCCTGTCCCCTGGGCTGAGTAGGTTGCTAGGAGACCAAGTGGGCAGAGTTTAGCCTTGTAACTGGCAGCAATTGGATAAAAAACAATTATTCCTTTCCCTCTAATTAGGACTTTATTTTTCTTTTCTTTTTGTTGTATGAACGTAGAGGCATGGATGAGGGGTTGTGTTGCCAAGTTTAGTGTTTCTGGGATGTGTAGTTTTGTTGTCTTGTCCTAGGCCAAATTTTTTTTATCCTTTTATATATATAGATGTAACCGGGACTATGGTTTGTTGAAATAAGCCAACTTTAAAGCATGGGTTAGAAAGCTGGGTTAATTGAGCCAATCACAATTAATATTTCATATAATTTAGGACTCAGGCAATGTTAATTTTAGTGAAGTTAAAACAGAAACAGGAAAGTTAAGAATGAATGTAATGGTATGCTAAAGATATCCATAAATGATCAGTAGTAGGATAAAGAATTGCTTTTCTTTGATTCAGTGTCCCTAGAGATTTATTTAGCTTTCTGAGATATCTATCTGAAATCTGAATTACAGCAGTCTAAGAAATTCTCTGGAAAACCCCAATTTGAATTAGTTTATATTAAATTGTAGAAACATAAGTATGTGTGTGTGTGTTTCTATTTTTACATAAACTATCTCAAATTGGATTTTCTTGTGGATCTCTTAAACTGTCAGATAAATCTTCTCATTGCAATTCACTGCTGCCTGAAAAACACTTTTTGCAAATATTCCCTTGTGGGTAAAAAGTAGACAACTGTTGAACTATTCATAAAATTGTTTCCATCACAGAAATCTGTTGTGTAATATGAGTTAATTAAAGCTAAACCAAGCTTAACGACATCAGTCCTGAATCTGTAGCAGAGCTATTAGAAAGCAGACACTAAATCTGAGTTGGGTCGAGAGGTGTGATGTGTGGTCGTCTGGGGGGGGAGGGGGGGAATCAAAATTTCATCTGATTCTATGATGATAGTTGCAATTCTGAAGTCCCGCTATGGATAAATCACTGAAAAGCCCTTCATTTCTTAGCAAAGTCATATTGGAAATGTACAATTCATTCAACAGACCATCTTTGATGTGCTCACCTTTCACGCTCTTGCTCCAAGAGGTTGGTAAAGTCATCGCTCTTGTTCATGTAATCTGTATGTTTATGCTTCTCATTTTCCAGCTCGTAAACTGTGCGACGGTGGCATTTTTCTGCCAAGAGAAGCTGTTCAAGCATGCGCCGGTATGTTTCTTTTTGCTTTTCTTCAAGTCTGTCCAGCTGGTTTATTGAAACATAAAATGGACTGTGTTAAATCTGTTGTTGGACGGTTTTAGTAAATCTACTAAATAAGAATGTTGTGTTACATAAACTTGACATGGCCTCTTTTATTTTTCATAAGCAGACATAAGTAATAAAACCCACTGTTCTCCATTTATTTCTATTATTTATTTTTGCCTGTTGTAGACCAACTGCAGAGGAGGAAGAAAGTTAAAATGTCAGTCATATCAAGCTACTTCCTAAAAGAAGAAGAAACTGAGTTTTTAACCTTCACAAGAGACTTTAAAAAATTGAGGAACTGACTGCTTATTAGGTATGGCATTTTAGATTTCAGTACAAAAGGGGAATACAGTGCTCCCTCGCAAATTCCAGGTTTGGGTTCTGCACATTTGCTGTTTTGTGGATTTTCCCATCCGGCCCGCCCTCCCCTCACAGGCAAAAAAGGACTCAGTTTGAGGCACGTGACCCGGCCCGCGCTTCCTCCTCAGCCTCCTGCAGGCAGCGCCAGTAGGCCCTGCCTGCACCTCATCACCTCAGGAACAACAAGAAATACAGTACAGTACGTTAAAAGAGGAAAAGAGGGAGGGAGGGAGGGAAGGGGGCTATATTTATTGAAATAAATAGAGTGCCGCTACTTTGCGGTTTTTCACTCTTTGCGGGCAGGCCTGGAACCTAACCCTCGCGAAAAGTGAGGGCACACTGATAGGGCCGTCACCAGAAAAAAATTTCGGGAGGGGTTTTGAACATTTCGGGGGGGGGGGTTAACCCCTAGCACACACCCCTCCCCGCTACAAACCTGTCAATATCTGCTTGAAATAGTGCCTGGAGGGACTCTTAATGTTTTGTGTCTCATAGACTTAGCATGGGGATTTGGTTAACCAGTTAAAATTCATGAGTAAACCAGGTTTTTTTTATAACCTGAAAAATTTCGGGTGGGGGGGGGGTTTGAACCCCTAAAACCCCCCCTCGCTACAGGCCTGCACACTGTACCTTACTATGGGCCGGGCTGTGGCGCAGCTGGCTAGTAACCAGCTGCTATAAATCACTACTGACCGAGAGGTCATGAGTTCGAAGCCCGGGTCGGGTTAAGCCTCCGACCATAAAAAATAATAATAATTAAAAAAAAATTGCCCCGGCTTGCTGTTGACCTAGCAGCCCCGAAAGGCAGTTGCATCTGTCAAGTAGGGAAAATTTAGGGACGCTTTATGCGGGAGGCTAATTTAACTAATCTACATCACCATAAAACTGCTCACGAGGAAAAGAAGAGGAAGAACAGCCACCAATGGACGGTGAAGCAACAGCTCCCCCTGTGGCCGGAAATTGTGAAGCTGGAAAGATGTTAAAAAATGCCTCTGTGTCTGTCTAAAACTGAATGTTGTTTGTCTATTGGCATTGAATGTTTGCCATATATGTGTTCATTGTAATCCGCCCTGAGTCCCCTTCGGGGTGAGAAGGGCGGAATATAAATACTGTAAATAAATAAATAAATAAATGAGAAAAGGGAAGATTTCCAGCAAGGTTTGAAACAGGAATAGATGCATCAATTCAGATTTGTGTGAGTTCCTTCATTAGCGAATCTATTCCTGTTTCTATGCTATTGTGAGTTTTTCTGAAAATTCATATAATATATATATATATTTGAATACATGTTAGAGAATACACATTTCTAAATATATATTTTAAGTGCTACACTTCTAAATGTATTTTATCTTCCCCACTTATTTTATGAGGATTTTGGTACATTGTGAAACAAACCCATTTTGAGTAACAACTGGAATTCATGAGTATTCTAGTTTACTGGTACACTCTGAATTATATTGAATAAACTGCACAAAAAAGTTTAACAATCTTTGTTTTAAAATTCCATGATTGCTGTGCCCATGCTATTAGTGAAGGTGAAAAATAACCAACCCCTCGCCCTTTTTAAGATGGAAGGAATGAGAAGAGCAACACAGGGGATCAAGTACTTCTTCCCCTCAAACAAATACTTCATGATTTTTGGGTCATTGCCTGAACTTGATGAATCAAGTTCAAATAATCATGGGGATTCCTTTTGATCATTTCATGAGATGATATTGACAAAAATCAGCAGACGAGCACAGCATGGATGTACTCGAGTCAGTAAAACAATATGAATCGGACAGACAACCTATCTCATTATGAACCTCTCCAGATGTTGGGATCTTCAAGAGAAGCCCTCAGAAAAAATCACCACCAAGAATGTGTTGTTCCCAGTCTGTGGGATATATAACTTCCTCTCAAAATTGCAATCAGTTCCCACTCCTATTGCTCGTAAGGAAGGGTGTGAAGAAGACACAACACTTTAAAGTAGGCTTTAAACTATTCTGATGTTTACTGATGTTATTGTATGGTACTCCCCCCCCCACCAACCCTCCCCCTCTCTTTTTATATTTGTTAGTTGTGGCTGCTGCTTTCATTTTTTGTGTGTGTCAGGAGCAACTTGAGAAACTGTGAGTCACTTCTGGTGCGAGAGAATTGGCCATCTGCAAGGACATTGCCCAGGGGACTCCCTGATGTTTTTGATGTTTTTACCATCCTTGTGGGAGGCTTCTCTTATGTCCCCGCATAGAGCTGGAGCTGATAGAGGGAGCTCATTGTTGGAAATCATCCTGGACTACACAAGTCTCATCTATTAGTTATGTAGTGGATAGATAAGACTCAGGGAAACCTCTCTATAATCCCATGCATGCCCAGACAGGCTTTGCTGATTTCCCTCTGTCCTATCCTGTTTACATCCACTCCTTCACCTTGTTGTTTTAGCAATGTGATCTCTTCAGGGATGAGGTAACTTCCTCTATCTAGATTGGAATGTTAATTCCCCCAAAGAAGGCTTGGACCATGCGGCCGTAGCCATATCTCCCTTTTTTGTCTTCCTACCAAGGAGGACACATTTTGCCACTCTCCTAGGCAAAATGTAGCTATCTAGATATTCTTTGTTATTTTTACCTGCTTACCTTCCTTAGTGCTAGTGCTAGCTTAGACAGCTAGTTAGTTCCAAAACCTTTTCTATCCACAATGGATTTCTTTTTTACCTCAATAAATGCTTTTTGAACTTTAAGGAGACTTTGCAATCCTTTGCCATCCTAGAGAAGAAAGGCTTCCCTAAACTCACCTCACATAAGTTTCTGCTGCTTATGAATCGTGGTTCTGCCACTCTGCTATATTTTAGGGAATCTCCCTCAGAAAGAGGGTTATTTTTTGAGTCTAACCGCTCATAGATTCCCAACACTCATCCGTGCTCTCCCCGGGTTGGATTTGAACCTGGCAGCCTTCAGGTCAGCAACCCAACTTTCAAGTCACAAATTTACAGAGATTGCTGGCAAAACCAGTTTTGCAAACACTAGTTAGCAATCTAGGATTGCATCCTTTTGATTGAAAGCATTGCACCACCTGTAAGCACCTTAAGCAAACTGTCACCTTTAGGAGTGCAGCAACTGATAAAACCTCTGTGCAGTTCGGGAACCACAAGCCTGCAGTCCTGATCAAGAGTTGGAGCAAGCAGTGGCCAGCTCAGGACATCACAGCCTTTCTGATTTCCCCCTGGCTGTTTTGGCATTCAATGCCATCTCCTTCAGGCATTTTGGGCAAAAAGGAGAACGTCTACATTCACAGATTTAAAGCCTCAGCCTAGAAGACCAAAGAATGCAGAAAACAGAGTACAGTCAGTCTTCCACATCCATGGATTGTGAATTAATGGATTCCACTATCCAAGATTTGGGGGGCAGGAGTGGAATCCAAAAAGGCCATTTTGTGTTAGGGGCGCTATTTTAAGAAGCTACTGTATACAATAGGATCGGAGCTTCATTAGATTTTATCATCCATGGGGGTCCCATAGCAACTGAAGAAGCCAAATGCCTAGCTGTTTTACTCATTGTATGTTTTAGATCTGTTTCTAAAGCACTGATATATGTGTGCGTGTGTACATACATACATACATATATACATACATACACAAACACAGTGAGTGAGTGAGAGAGAGACTGATTAACTGCATTCTTCTAGGAACCAGATCAAACTTGAAAGAGCTGTTGTTGGTTTGCTTTTTCATCGCACACATACATATAATATATACTCTCATTGTGTTACTGGGTTGGGTTATGTAAACAACTGTGTTGTGGTGAACCAAAGGGCAAGTTATTTCCTCATTTTCTGCAGCAAATTCAATAGTTTTCACATGCTACCTGTATTACATGTCACTATGATTTGGTCATTTTTGTGATAAACTATTCAAGAATTTGTAGTCACAAACATACAAATGACATTAGTTTCAAATGCAGATCTTTACAAGACACTTTTCAGTGCATATTTGCTCAAAAGTAAGCATCTCAGATGCCAATAAGACTCCTGTGTTAAATATCTATATAGGGTGATATGTTTATAATCTATTTTCTAAAGTGTGTGGAGTTATCAGCAATTGTTTGCAAAAATGAAACAAGCTTGGTGCTAACAATAGCTTACCAACTGTAGGCACTAATACTGTCCTTCCACTGATGGTACAGGAGAGGAAGACAGAATGCTAGGATATCCTGGCATTCTATGATAGTACTCCTTGTTGGTATTAAAAATAAACAGCAAAGACAAGCAAAGTATCTTGATTCACTGAGTCAGCCTGACTCAAAGCAAAAGGTACTTACCTCTGAAATTGGCTTCTCATAAACATCTTCTCCAGCTGACTTCTCATGGGCGAGGAGAGCATCTCTATGCAATATTTTCAGGACATTCTGTGGAGCTGCAGATCCATAGTGTGCCTCCAGAACATCAGGCCTGACTTTCTCTGTCTTCAGCATATGGATCACATCTTCTCTAGCCTGCAAGTTCACACTTCAGTATTATTAATATTGTTCCTATTAACCCGATAGTCTTCACATACTGAAATAGCAGAGCTTGATAAAGCTATTGCTTTGAATTACAGCACACATTCTGGAAACTATAGTCCAGAAAACAACTGTCCAAGTTTTGTGGAAGGACATTGTCTGCTTTTGAGTTACTATAACCATGGCTTCCTATGTTGCCACTGAAATGGGAGGAGCTCCCTTTGCTGGTAGTAGTAAAAGGTAAAGGTTTTCCCTTGACAATAAGTCCAGTCGTGACCGACTCTGGGTGTTGGTGCTCATCTCCATTTCTAAGCCGAAGAGCCGGCATTGTCCGTAGACACCTCCAAGGTCATATGGCCAGCATGACTGCATGGAGCGCCGTTACTGTTTGCTGTAGTAGAAGGTTGTATTTTCCTTCTTTGGGAGGCCCAATATTGTGGATGAAGAAGAAAGATTCTGCCAAGGATTTTGTTTTACTTATGGAACTGCTCCAGTCAGCAGAATGAGGAGCCCTTTTATACTACACAATTACAGTCAGCCCTTCACATCTCCTGGGGTTAGGGGCATAAAATACCAATAAAGGTGAAAAAATGAATAAAAATGTTATCATTTTACCAAGGAAGAACATCTCTCTGGGGATTTTTAAGTCTTTCAACATGATGCCTGATTGACTGTCTCTGGAAGTTGACCATTGAATTGCACTGGAAGACTTACCACCTCATCAGATGGGAAAATTGTCCATCCTAGGACACTTGCGCCTCTCTTCAGGCACTGAGCCCACTGGATTCCCCTCAAATGACATTGATCTACCTTTGGTAGGGCTCCATGCCTGAAGAGAGGTGCAAGCGTCTCAGGAGGCAGTAGCAGTAACAACATGGGAGGCTTTCCGTGCTGCATGAGACATAAAGCCACAAGAAGAACTGAAATCAAAATTTGGAAACTTGACCTGGCTCCAATACTACCAACTAAAAGAGTCCTACAATAAAGATAAAATTCAGGGTTTTGAGGATAAAATATCACCTTGGGACAAACTGCTACCTAAAGGAAAAAAGACAACTGCAAGGACATATAAAATATTATTAGAATGGAGTACAGAAAAGGAACAAATAAAAGAGCGCATGACAAAATGGGCGAGAGATTTAGGAAGAACTATTTTATTAGATGAATGGGAAACACTATGGAAAAAGAAGTTAAATTACACATATGCCTATGACCTGAAAGAAAATTGGATAAAGATGTTCTATCAATGGCATATGACCCCGAGAAAGATGTCGAAATTCACTAAAGGCCAAACTATCACATGTTGGAAATGTGGTAAAGCTGAAGGATCGTACATACATATGTGGTGGACCTGCGAGAAGATAAAACCCTACTGGAGAGAGATCCATGACAAATGTCAGAAGATACTAAAAGCAAAAATCCCATTACTGCCAGAACACTTTCTACTGGGTATGACCAACATTCAATGGGGGGAAAATGAAGACAAAATATTTATGTACCTCACAAGAGCTGCCAGATTAGTACTCGCCAGGTAATTGAAACAGAAAACAATATCAAGAAAGGAAGAATGGATAAAGAAAGTGTTCGATATAATGAATATGGATTATTTAACTTTTTTGATATTAAAGGTACGGAATAAATCAAAGACGAAGACGGATTGGACGCTGGTAAAAGATTGGATGAAGAAGGAAAAAATCAGAATATTGATATAGCAACTATCAATGGAAGACGACAGGTGTATTGTAGAAGTAAAGTATGTTAACAACAGACATTACACTATTATAGAGAAGAATGGAAGTCAAGAAACGACCTCAACCTTCCCCTTTTTTCCTTCCCCCTAACCCTACTACCCCCATCTACCCTACCCCTCACCTCTCCCTTTTTCTTCCCCCCCCTCTTCCACTCCCCCCTTTTTTCCCTCCACCAAAGGTGGCTTTTATTGCTTTGTTTTTGAAAAACCCAATAAAAACTATTTACATAGAAAACAATGGGGGGGGGGGGGAGCCCGGGCAGCGATGCTTCTCCTCAAGGGATAAGGTGAGGGATGAGCGACGGGTTCCTCATACCAGATTCGCTATGATCCATGGCGAATCCCCCTGGTATCACCCGGATCATGGACCTCATGTCCTTAGACATTTCCTAGATAGCTGTTCACTCTAGAAATCTCTAGGTTCTCCAGCATGTTTGGAGGAAATTGACCATAAAGTCAAACTGGAGAATCTAGAGATTTCTAGAGGGAATAATAATACATTTATTTCTTACCCACATCTCCCCATATTAAAATATTTTAATCAAATCCATGAATAACCAAAATCTGAAAAGTCAAAACCACAAATGTAAGGGGTCAACTGTATCATATTATATTGTTGTGTGCCTTCAAATGATTCCCAACTTATAACAAATTCAAAGGGAACATATTATGAAGAGTCCTTGGTAAGATTTATTCAGAGGGAGTTTTGCCATTGCCCTCCCCTTATGCTGAGAAATTGATTTGCCCAAGGCCACTCACTGGGTTTCCATGGCTAAACAGGAATAAAACATTGGTTTCCAAAATTGTAATCCAGTATTGAAACCATTACACCACACTGGCTCACCTTTGTGGGGAATATCAGATATTAATCTGGATGTTGCATTTGGGACTAGGTGCAGTTTTCACATAGACTTCAGGAATAGCCCATCTAAAGCACACTATAGGTGGCCTGGTGAAAACACCTGGGGCCTGCTTTTGCATATTCAGAGATGACAACCTGGCTGCAGTTACAAACAGAATGCTAGACAAGTCAGACCTCAAGCAAAATGCTCCTTAATTTCTAATAAGATTTTCTGGAGGGCATTCATGGCTCCAAGCATGTGCAGATTCCAAAGCTCTGCCATGCCTACTTTGTAGAGCATGCTGCTGTAACAGCTGCAATTTGAATGCCAAGGTCTGATACAGCACACCCAAGACTTATTTACTATGAATTAATTTCAACATATCCTGAAATTTTCTACATGGAACTGGAGTAATCTGTATCAATTTAGAATTCATTGATTTAAGGTATAATGTTACAAGTTCAGGAAATCAATCTGTTTCTTTCCTTTTAAAATCATTATTGATTTCAGTTTTTAGCCTCCCACAACTTAGTTTCCTAGCTAGTTGATGTGCAACATAAGATAATTAATTAGGCCTTTTGGACCAAAAGACAGCAAAGTTAAAGACAAATAGGCACATAATCCACAAATACTGTCCTTTCATGAAATAATTGGAAATTAATTGAATGTTATTAACATCCCTGAATGGCTTTTCTGGTTTTAATCATGGACAACTAGGAGTACGTATCTAAAAATGTTGTGAAATAGAAGATCAAAGTTTACTAAGTAGATGATTTTGTTCTGATTATACTACACCGCTATCTGTCAAACCCTGATTATGAGCTCTGTGTATTCCTTGGCCAATTTATTAATAGTACAACAGGTGCTGTGTACCAGTATGAGAAATAAGATAAGGTCATGGGTCCCCCAGGAAATGTTGTGGTCAGTATCACATTTTCTGAATTCCAAAAGACTTTTCAAACTGGACCAACAAACACTGTGAGTAAAATGGTCTTATGTTGAACTTCTAATAGGCATTCCGGTGATTGTTCTCAAACAGCTTCAAGTGCTAGAAGATAAATACGCTAGAGGTAGGGTAGTAAATCATTATTCCATTCTCACATCCAAGAATAAAAATAAGTTTCTTTGTGCCAGGTGAGATGACAAGAGTTTTTAAAAAATCATTTACATTTCACATTTGGGTGGAGGGGGGATTGCAAAAGGTTTTGTTTGCTCAGAAACTTTGTAAAATATAATCCTGCTGCAAAAGGATTACATTTTGTGCAAAATGCCCTTTTGTACAAAAACATTATTTGTGTATAAAAGATTTTGCATTTAAAATTCTACAGTATTTTGTGAAAAATATAAAGATTTTGAGCAAATTAAATTATTATAAAACTGTCTGCAAATGAATTCAGTGAAATTTTTCCAAATGCTCTCATAAAATGTCAAGACCTACCTTTTTATAGTGTACCATGATATATTTATTTATTATTTATTTACAGTATTTATATTCTGCCCTTCTCACCTCGAAGGGGACTCAGGGTGTATCACATTATACACACATAGGGTAAACATTCAATGCCCATAAACACATCAAACGGAGACCAAGACAGACAGACGCTGAGGCAATTTAACCTTCTCCTGAGGGGATGTTCAATTGGCCACAGGGGGGAGCAGCTGCTTCATCATCCACTCTGATGGCACTTCCACATTCCAGGTCGTAAATTAGTTAAACTTGCCTCCCCACTTTTATAAGTGGTACCTTATTTCCTACTTGATAGATGCAACTATCTTTCGGGTTGCTAGGTCAGCAATGAGCAGGGGCTATTTTTTATTTTTAATTGACGGGTGCTCACCCCACCACAGGCTGGCCTTGAACTCATGACCTCATGGTCAGAGTGATTTATTGCAGATGCTCAACAGCCTGCGCCACAGCCCGGCCCCAATTTCCACAGTCCAAAACAATTTCTTGGCTTCTTAAGTGTCTTTAACCAGTGATCAGTTCATTTTTGTGTACAACTCAAAGTGGGCTACAGTATATGTATAGTCTCACTTTTGTGGGGAGGGTATCAGGTTTGAAGAATGAGATGGGGAGAATTATAATACTATTGAATAGTGGAGTTTACTCTTAAAAGGAAAGTACTCAATATGTCTACTTCTGCTGTTTCTTAAAAGTACAAAGGAGTAGCTTGGCAGTACTCTATTCTAATTTCACGCAAAATGTTTTCTGAAAATGCTGGTATACCATGATGTAACCCCTGTAGCCACGAATACTGCTGAAAGGAAACAATGGCTGACATGACTGGGGTTCTATTTTCACCAGAAATGTTAGCTCAGTGTAAATCTATGCTGGAGCAGTTCTGGCTTAAGCATTTACATGCTGAACCTGGGGCCATGGTCCAGATTGACCTGGGACTGCATCAACTCTGCTTGGCTGTCACCTCCTCCATATCACACTGCTTCCATTCCTCCATCCGAGCTTCTAGCTGTCATGGGTGCCTCTGCTGATGTCAGACTATGGCACCCACATGACCAGCAAGGAGAAAGGGTTGTTCAACAAGAAGGACAGGGGTATGGCTGGCTAAGAGTGACAACATTAATACAAGGCATCTGCTTGCCTTGTACAGATCAGCACAGGAAAAGTGTCTGTCAGGACAGTGGATCAGATTTGATTCTGGCATTAAGACTCCCTCAAAGCTCTAGGATACTTGGTGAGCATGGGGTTTTGAGCCAATGTAGAAAAGTCCTGGGACATCATGTTTGTAGCATCAATTCGTCTGGGACATTCTCTTTGAAATTAGAAAGGGGACACCTTGTATTTAATGGTACCCTCTACACGTCAAAATGTCTCACCTGTCCTGTAAATGTCACCAACTATTCCTCTTACTTTTCCAAGGGGAGAGGGGGGAATCACACCAACCCCAATGCAAAATACTGCATTTTTACCTTTGAAGCCTTAACAAGACTTAGGACCTGGTTGTCTTAGGACCAGTGCAATGCCTATTTCCATATCTGTTTACCATTTACATAGAGAACATCAGTGAATGGTTTGTCCTGGTTGCTGCCACTGTTGGAGTTAAGGTGGGAGGGCAAACTTAAGGAGTCTTTTTCCCTGTGGTGCACCACTTATGGAATTTCAGCTGTAAGAAATTTACCTAAAACTTAATTTATTTGTTTTGGCGCCAAGTGAGGATATTTATCTTAAGCCTTTAACTCTTCACTCACTTATTGCAGCTTGCCATTAAAGAGAATGCATCTGTGGTGCACCAGCCATAGAAGACATTGTGCATATTTTGTTTGATTATTGTCTATATGCCAAGGTGAGATCCCAATATTTACACTTGTTTTTTGGTTAGAACAGCCAACTGGGATCCAATTGCCAAACTGTCTTATTTTCTTTCTGGGGGGAATCTACACTTAGTCCGCTGAATAGCCAAATTCATTATAAAACCGCCCACCTGAGAGATCTTTTTATCTCACAAAATGTGGTCCCTTCTCTGACTGATATTTTTACACCTTTGACTCTATTCCCCTTGATTTACCTTGTAATGTAATCCCATTTTACCAAACTTATTATTTGATTGCCATTTTATTGTCTTTTAATTTATTTTTGTTAATTATTGCAGGAGTTTTAGGATAGTGATCAGCGTCAGTTTGTCTGTGTATTTTTGTTTTAGTCTTTTATTACTGATATGGTCAGTGGACTAATCAATAAACATATCTATCTATCTAATGCAGCTAATTTCAATCCACTGTAATGAATTACAGTGGTGCGTTGTGTTCACATTTATTCCCATTGTTTTAATCTTACTTTTGTGACCAGACCTGCTAACATTTATAATCAACAGCAATGCACAAATAGTTTTCTCTGTTAAATCCACCACCTTTTTATCCCCCTCCACTGATTTCTGCATTTCCAAGCACTGATAGCACAGTCAAGACAATTTACATAGAATCATACTTAACACAGTTCCCTGACAGATATAAAATGCCTGTTGCCATTGCATATACACTAGAATTGGTTGAGTTGTACTCTCTAACCAGAACAGTCACAAGCAAACTACTATGGCATGCAAGCTTGCTATTTCACAGGAAATGTCTATCTAAATCACACTCGTCTTGCTCACTATACAAAGTAAAGACTAGTCAGCCTAGCTAGTGTGCTGCAGTTATCTGATGTATTGGTCTTTAAAAATAACACCACTTTGACAAGCTAGTCTAAATTTTGTTTGGTATTGCTGACTGAGTACCCTATCCCCGGACTAGCAAAAGAAATAAAGAAATAAATATCAGAAGGCAGTGGACCAGTTTGGTAAACTAAGCACCACTCTTGCATAATCCTGCCTTGCTGATAGACACTTTCCTCCGAATTTGCTAATGCAGTCTGATCTCAGAGGCAGGACACTGTTCTAGCCAGACCACTGACCTATTCTAAACCACTGAACCCTCTCTGTCCCTCTCTCTGTGCAACTTTATGTAAGCCACGTCTCCAGTGGGCCGTGAGAGTTCCAGTCTCAAATGCTTAGAAAACAAAAACCATGGAGGGGATCCTTCCAGGGATGCTGAGCAGCCACACTTTGTTCCTTCTTACAGCAAGCTTTGAAACAGATCAAATGAGCCACTGGAAGACATCTGTCTGTGACTCCCGGCCTGCACAGCTTTTGGTTCCTGCTTTATTCTTGCTAAAGAGCTGCGTGGATGATGTCACCTTTCTCCAAAGAGAACAGGCCACCAGAGCCTTTCACTGACATAATTCATTATCTGTAGTCTGGCCCCGGGACAGCAAATTCCCATGACAAAGAATTAACTCGACCCCTGTTTGATGTTTAGAGGCCTGGAAAGATATCACTTCCAGTTTCGTTGACACTGAAAAGAAGCTTTGTTCTGTATTATCACACCAAAGGGAAGGTTACCGAGGCCTAGAGTTCCTCAGTCCTTGGCAGGACAAGAAGCAAACTCTAAAGGTCACTGTACATTATACACACAAATCAAAAGCGTGTTGAGATATGTCTTACATGCTTCAGGAATGAAGGCGTCACAATGGATAAACCAGCTGACTGGGAGTTTTCAGTTGCTAGTTATTATAAAATGCTTCTCACAGACAGATTTAGGCATCCGTATATAATGTATGAACATAAGATTATCAGTCACTAGAGTCAGTGAGTGAGGGTAACCAGAGCAGCCCAGGTCTATTTTTTTACCAAACGGTAGATGCTCACAGGAAGTTCAATACCATTTCCTGAACTAGAGTAAAGGAAAAGTGCATGGTACTAGCCAGAACTACTGACATTTAAGCCAAGGCCAATGAAGGAAGAATAAGACAACAGAACCATTTTCCCAGTAGTAATGCTGATCCTTATCCTTACTCCTGTGCACAGTGTGTGAGTAAAAGAAAAAGAAAAAAAGAACCAACTAATCACAATTCTTCAGGCTACCTTCATGTCGCTTCCTTGGGTGTATCTACACTGTAGAATTAATCTAGTTTGACATTACCTTAGCTACCATTGCTCAATGCTATGAAAGACTGAGATTTGAAGTTTGATAAGGTGCCAGCACTCTTTAGCAGAGAAGCCTGATAACCTTGTAAAACTACAACTCCCATGATTTGATAGCATTGAAGCATGGCAGTTAAAGTGGTGTCAAACTGCATTAATTCTACAGTGTAGATCAGACAGCCCTACTGTCTGTTACGAATTGTGGGAGTTGAAGTCCAAAACACCCAGAAGGCCCAAGTTTGCTCATGCCTGGTGTAAATGCAACCTTAATCTTTCCAGAATGAACACAGAGAAGAAGGTATTGCAGCTACAAAGTTCTGGAGTTGTGTGCTGAATAAAAGGAGCCATAAATTGTACCCTGGCATTGACCCATACACTGGCACACAAAAATGCAGTCCAAATTAATGGAGAGGGAAATTTATTTGACCCAAAGGTTTTGATCTGGAAATGGTAGGTCACTTGGCACCATCCTTCCAGATGAATTGTGTTGATTTGTTTCAGAGGTAATGACACAAATGGCCCCAATGAAGGCAGTCTTTCACTTAATAAATTCCTTCCCACACTGAGGGCAAAGGGTGGCACTTCCAGATCAATTATTATCATGTAGTTTGATGTCTTCCATTTATAACTTTACCATATATTTCCACAGTTTCTTCCATCTTTTCTCATTGTAAAAATGTTAATGGTGGAAATACAAAATAGCATACCCTCCAATATTTCACAGATGAAAACCAGGATGCATATAGCCAAACTGAGTGTGTGGTCAAGACAGCAAAAATTATTAGTGAAGAAGGATACACAAGGAGAGGCTGCAATAGTTTGCTTTTGCCTTGGGTGTTTATCTGCCCCAGAGTAACCTATGTGCTATTTTTTTAAATTGTTTCATTGTTTAAACCTCTGCAGCTTAACAATGTCTTTCAAAATGTTGCAAGCTGCCTTGAATTCTAATCTGAAAAAAGTTGAGATAGAAATAAATAAATAATAACAATTTGTCTCGCTATCTGTCCAAAGGAGAATCTATACTGTAGCATTAACACAGTTTGGCACCACGTTGATGGTCATGGCTCAATGCTATGAAATCATGAGAGCTGTGCTTTTACCAGGTTTTTAGCCTTCTCTTCCCAAGAGTGCTGGTGTTTCATCAAACTACAAATCCCAGGATTCTATAGCATTGAGCCATGGAGTCAAAGTGGTGTCAAACTGGATTAATTCTACAGTGTAGATCCATTCCTAGTGATGCTTCAGGATCATTATTTTATTAATCATTGTAACAAGACACAACTTTCTAGCCCGCTCCTTGTTTTGATGCTTTTTTAATTTTTCCATTTTTTTTATTTCTTTGCTATAAGTCTTTTGGACAAAACAAACAAATTTAGCAGTTCTATAAAGTAATATGGTTTTTTCCCCCTAAAATGGAACTTGAAAATGTTTAACAGAAAGATTAAATGGGAAATCAAAGTTTCAAAGTTGATTATCTCTCTAAAAATTATAAAACTCCTGCCTCTATTTCTAAATTGGTACACAACTGAGATAAAATCTCACTCATCAATTGGCAGAACATTTAAAAAATGAGTGCAAGAGATACGTAGTATTTTCTCTCAATCATCTAGTGATGTTTAGTTTAAAATATATGAAACATTACTACCTGTCATAAGCAACTAACAAGGTGTATTTTACTTTGGAGTGTCTATGAAACATAAATGAAATGTATGTTTAAACTTGTATCCCATCTCCAGTATGTCTAATTTTATATGCAAATAAAGGTATTCCTATAGCTTAAAAAAACTCAAAACACTTGTGCTTCAGGCATTTCAGATAAGGAATAGTCATCTCGCAAAGTGTTGTCAAGGTGTTGATGCCCAAAAAGAATTTGTCCTATGACATCCCTTCTTTATGTTTTAATATCAAAGTAACTGTACTGTTCAGATCCCCATTGTTCAGTCATTTCTTATGACTTTTCTTTGAATGTTAACCGAATTATACAAACCAAGAAAAAAAAAGGGATTATCAACCAGAGAACTACTGGTAGCTAAATTGTACTGGTTCCGTTTTAACCAATAGGTGGAGCCTGCACCCCAGATACAAAATAGATTCTCATAAGAGTATTATAATATTTTTTGCATTCCTTTTCGTTAAATTATCTTCTGACAGCACATGTACGGTATTTTGCTCAGACATTATTTCTAAACACATTGTTTCATCCACACTGTGATGATCTAACACACTGCAAAAACACAGGGCCCGTATGATGGTCAGTTTTGCAGCTTCTAATTTCAAACATCAGACTTTCTTTTCCTTGTTTTTGGGTACACAAATTTCCTAAAATTTTGCAGTTAAATGCGAACAAATATTCAGATTCTTGTATTTCACTGCACAGTACCGGATCATTATTTCTGTATCATATTATTGCTACATTACCAATTACATCTTGTCTTTCCTTCAAAGAACTCGTGAAGCATATATGGTTATCCACATCCTCCTATGGTATCCTTATACAATCACATTCTCCTCCTTAAGTTATCTTCACAACTATTTTACTTAGGCAAACCTCTTGAGAAAGGTCTGCCTAAGTAAAATAGTGACCGATGTAACATGACTCAGGTTGCACAGCTATAGCAGTTTGATCCCACTTCAACTTGTCATGGTCCCATCCTGCTGAATTCTGGAATATGTAGTTTTGTGCATTATTTAGCATTCTCTGCCAGAGTTCTAATGCTGTACTTTAGGGAAATACAAGAGAGTTAATTCAGTTCTCAGGAACTGGCTTAAATATGGATTCCAAGAATTCCAAGAATTCCAGGATTCTATAGGATGGAGATATGGCCGTTAAGGATCTGTTCTCAGAACTAAAACTTTGAATCATAGAATTGGATGAGACCTTATGGACCATCTGGTCCAACTCCCTTCCAAGAAACAGGAAAATCACATTCAAAGCACCTCCGACAGATGGCCATGCAGCCTCTGCTTAAAAGCCTCCAAAGAAGGAGCCTCCACCACAGTCCGGGACAGAGAGTTCCACTGCTGAACAGCTCTCACAGTGAGGAAGTTCGTCCTAATGTTCAGGTGGAATCTCCTTTCCTGTAGTTTGAAGCCATTGTTCCACGTCCTACTCTCCAGGGCAGGAGAAAACAAGCTTGCTTCGTCCTCCCTATAACCTTCCCTCACATATTTATGTATGGCTGTCATGTCTCCCCTCAGCCTTCTCTTCTGCAGGCTAAACATGCCCAGCTCTTTAAGCCGCTCTTCATAAGGCTTGTTCTCCAGACCCTTGATCATTTTAGTTGCCCTCCTCTGGACCCATTCTTTAATAATAATAATAACTTTATTTTTATACCCCGCCCCATCTCCCCAAGGGGACTCGGGGTGGCTTACATGGGGCCAAGCCCAGGCAACAAACAATATAAAACTCAGCAATAAAAAACAAATCATAAACAAATAAAATCACATATACCGATAAACAATAAACACACTTGGATAAAAAAACCTGGGTTGGCTCCTAAAAAGGGTAGTGGGCCAGAAAAGTGCAAATAGTTTTATACAGTACAGAATAGGAAAGAGGTAGGTACCAGGGACTATTATTCCATTAAGGTGCTGGAGGAGGCATACACCCAAAGACTATATACGGCAAGGACAAACAGGGCAATTGCAAACTAAGGGAAAAAAGCCTGTTGGAAGAGCCAAGTATTCAGGCTCTTCCGAAAAATAAGGAGGGTAGGGGCCTGCCTAATCTCCCTGGGGAGAGAGTTCCAGAGCCAGGGGGCCACTATGGAGAAGGCCCTCTCCCTCGTCCCCACCAACCGCGTTTGCGACGGTGGTGGGATCGCGAGGAGGGCCTCCCCTGATGAACAGAGCTTGTCAATAGCTTGTCTCAACTGTGGTGCCCAGAATTGGATACAGTATTCCAGGTATGGTTTGACTAAGGCAGAATAGAGGGGTTGCATGATTTCCCTGGATTTAAACGCTATACCCCTATTGATGCAGGCCAACATCCCATTGGCTTTTTTAGCTGCCATACGACAGTGTTGGCTCATGTTTAACTTATTGTCCACGAGGACTCCAAGATCTTTTTCACACATACTGCTGTCAAGCCAGGTGTCCCCCATTCTGTATCTTTGCATTTCATTTTTTCTGCCGAAGTGGAGTATCTTGCATTTTTCCCTGTAGAAGTTCATTTTGTTAGTTTTGGCCCATCTCTCTAATCTGTTAATATCGTTTTGAATTCTGCTCCTGTCTTCTGGAGTATTAGCTATCCCTCCCAATTTGGTGCCATCTGCAAACTTGATTATCATGCCTTCTAGCACTTAATCTAAGTCATTAATAAAGATGTTGAACAGAACCGGGCCCAGGATGGAACCCTGCGGCACTCCATTGTCATTTCTTTCCGGGATTATGAAGGAGAATCATTGGGGAGAATCATCCTTGCGGTTCTTAGAACTCCCCTCAGTTGAGGTGGATGAAATGTGGGCCTTGGGCTATATGTAGTCTTTTCTTCTTCTTCAGCCCCCTCCCCAGTGTAGGCCTACTGGCAGAGTTGGCCTACCATAATTATCTCCTTCAGGGTCTAAGTAAGGAGCTTCATAAATTACTAGCACAGGCCCCCATTGGTCCTAAATCTGGCACTAGCCATCAGTCTTGACTCCCACCCTGAACCCTGTTTAGATAGGTCACATAGGACCTCCCATCTCTTCATACTATTGAAACATATACAAAAATTGTTTATGTTCACTGCTATGGCCATTTCTCATTGCATCCACAGAAAGACATTGACAAAGGGACAACCTGTTTCCTAATCAAAAGAATTAAAGAGCAGGAGAATCCAACTCAACCTCAACACATATCAGAATACAATTATTTCTTGTAATAGTATTGTGCTTGCAAATTCAATGTTTTAAACTGTGCTTTTTATAGCAGAGGGAAGGATAAAAACAGGTAGGTGTATACACTTCTTTTTCCTTTCAGTGTCTTGGTTGGAAAACATTTACAACTGGCCTGGCTTATACAGCTGCAGCCTGGAAAACAGAGATGGAATATTTTCCCGCCAGAGGAAACATGCATATTGTCCACTTTGAGCCTGGGTACCAAGGATCAAATATTTCATTTACGGGAAAGACCAAAAATAGACCTCTGATTTTTGGCACCACTGATGATAACACTGTCCCCCCCCCCCCCCCCCCCGATGTTTGGAGTGACACATTACAGTGTATTTGCTTTGTTTTTCTTAGGTCTGGCCTTTCCTATAGATTGTGGTGATTTGTATGATTTTTCTTTCATGTTTGAGGAACACATTTTACTCTCTCTAACACACACACACACAGTGTCAGGTTTATATTGTTCTGCTATTATTCTACTGATTATACATACTAATGTTACTTTATCATACAAAGTCATACTCTTTTTAATCAAAGAAGACCCCAACAGAGTTGAAAAGACCAAGCAGCTCGTAATATATTGGGAAATCCTGTATGCTAAGAAGACAACGATTTTGAGTGCGTCTTTCCATCCAAAGAAATCTTATGTGATGATGTCTTAAGCGATGATATAGTGCATATTGGTGCAGTATCAAATTTGCTGCTTAACACTAAAACATTCCCAACCAGATTCCACAAAACTTTGGAGGACTTTGGTTCCCCAAGTGCCCCAGCTAGCAATTGTAGCTAAATAGACACCCCAACTATCATTGAATTTATTTAGCCTTGAAGGAATTGATTGAGCTAGTGCAGGCTTTTGTAGTTTGGCACCTCAAAGATATTGGACTACAACTTTCACCATCTCAAGACGGCACAGCCACCTTAATCATGCTGGCTGAAGGTAAGTAATAGTTGTACTATAGCACATTTGAAGGGTATTATATTCAAGGACAACAAGATGACCAAACTGAAGCTGTTGCAGTTTGGCCACATCGTGAGAAGACATGACTCAGTAGAAAAGACAATAATGTTTAGTATGGTAGAAGGCAGTAAGGAAAAGAGAAAGGCTGAATTATTGATGGACCGACTCAATCAAGGAAACCATGGCCCACAGCTTACAAGACCTGAGCAAGGCTTTTAATGTGTTGTCGAAGGCGTCCATGGCTGGATTCACAGGATTGCTGTGATTTTTCTGGGCTGTAAAGCCATGTTCAAGAAGGTAATGCTTCTGAAAAATGGCCATACAGCCCGGAGAGCTCACAGCAACCCAAGGCTGTTAATATTTGGGTGACTTCCAACCTCATCACAAAGGTCAGGTGAAGTGTCCCACTTTGCTGCTGGATAGAGGGAGCAGTGTGTGTGTGTGTGAATCTGTTGCCTTGAGTGCCACTCCCTTGTGGTGATGCTTTCTCCATCATACATGGGAAGTGTCACCCTTCTAGGGAGGATCCGTACTTACTCTATTGGAGCCAGCACAACACAGGAAGGTTCCTGTGTTGGGAGAGAAGCGTCCAAGGATTCTTCTACCCCAGTTGCGGGGGGGTTGGGGGGGGGGGGCTCCGCTAGAAGTCACACAACTTTGTGTAATGGCTGGCATGGAGCTCTGTCCCCATAAGAAGATGGAAGTGTCCTACGACACTAAAATAAACCCATCTGATGAGGCCCTTGGAGGTATCTCATTCATGTCAAAGGCGACTTGGCAGCAGGTAAGAATGAATACTAGCATCACAGAAGACATTTCTTGTGAAATAACTAATGTCTCCTATCTTATGCCAGGTCACAAAAAGTTAATTTAGAAGAAATAAATACATAAATAAATCTTGAAATACCTGTAGTTCTCCTTCCATTATACTGAGAAGGCGGATCAGATCCTCTTTGGAAAGCTCTATTGATTTCCTGCTTGATGATTTGCTGTGCTTCTTGACTGTTCCTGAGCCTGGGACCTCTTCTTCTTTGCGACTAGATTTGTTCTTTTTCTTGGCATCTTCCTGGAGATTTTGATTTTCTCCAGTATTGATGATGGGCTTCGATTTAGAGAACTTCCCACTGGATGAGCTTTCTCCACCTTGATTTCGTGACCTCATCCTGATCTGGATAAAGGAAAAAATAAATTTGCATATACTTGGATGTAACAATTATTTTTTAAAAAATGACGTTTGCAGTAACACTTTTTATCTAGCCTTCCCATCTGCACAGAAACTTGAAGACAGCAAAAAATGAGGTGTAATTTAAAATACAAAAGTAATAAATACTATTGTCATAATTATAATTAAAATACCAATTGACAAAATACAACACAAAAATACTGCAGTTTAATGTGAACAGATTTAGCAGTCAAGACAAAATATTAAACTGACAATCAGATTTAAGTCTTGCTCAGCTCCAGTGTACTATGACCCACTCAGATTATATAACTATGTGATGAAAACAGATTTGTCATATTTAGAGGTCTCATTGAAATCCATGGGTCAGAATTAACTTTTGAGCAGTTTGACAACCTCATCATAAAGGCCTCATCATAAAGGAAGATAATCAGACCATCCATGAGTGCATCCAAACAAGATAAATTCACCTGGTTGAAACTAACCACGTTGGCCCATTTGGAGAATAAAGAGTGGGAGAGTAAAACCAGGAATACTACTTCCTTCCACCACCACCTTTTAACATACTATATTAACGTAATCAGCATGCATACATAAACCATGGAAAACCACTGAAGTGGGCATTTACATATAAAACTGAATATGAACCCTACATACAGGATTTATAGGTAAGGAAGGCTTATGTGGAAGTAACTTATACTCATGATTCATTAACATAAAGAAACTTTTTAGAACTCTTCAAGGCAGTGATTCTTCTTCTCAGTTGATTTCTCAGTTATTGTATACTACTACCGTACTACTACAAATGTTCTTCAATTTACAATCATTAAGAACACATGTACTTTTAATTAAATGACTTCTATATTTGTTTTGCAAGAGATCAGAATTTGCTGATGAAGATGATGTCAGAGGACAACAAAACTCATCTTATTTTCTTCCATCTAGTATAAGATCCATGCACTAAAGCTCTTCAGGAAGGAGGCCAAATCAGATAATGTTGTAACATCAAAAAACACTTGTAAAATCAGATAAGGAAAGAGTGTTTTTGAAGTTGCATTAATAGGAACCTGACAGACTGGCATGTGTCAACCAAAGGAGCTGGCTTTACCTAGGATCTGTTTTCTAAGAGTTGGCTTAAGGTACAGCAGTATAAATAATAATTCATTCTTCTATTCCCTGTTTTAGCAATATGGAAACAGCTGACAAATACAACATAATGTCTATAGTTTGATCTGGCCTTTGGATGTATTAGAGCAGAGAATCCAGGTGGATTCACCAGGGGCATCTTCTTTTATATGAAACACCAGAGTTGCAAGTTATATACAGTAGAGTCTCACTTATCCAAGCTAAACGGTCCGGCAGAAGCTTGGATAAGCGAATATCTTGGATAATAAGGAGGGATTAAGGAAAAGCCTATTAAACATCCAATTAGGTTATGATTTTACAAATTAAGCACCAAAACATCATGTTTTACAACAGATTTGACAGAAAAAGTAGTTCAATACGCATACAACATAATGTTATGTTGTAGTTACTGTATTTACGAATTTAGCACCAAAATATCACGATATATTGAAAACATTGACTGAAAAAATGGCTTGGATAATCCAGAAACTAGGATAAGCGAGGCTTGGATAAGTGGGACTCTACTGTACCATAGTATCTTGGCAGAATTGTAGCTAGCTACAAAAAACCAGAACTTAGAAAAGTTAGGTTTTTTGGATGATAACTGCGGGAATACCCTGGCCAACATGGCCATTGACTATGTTAAGGAGGTAGGAATTGAAGGTCCAAACAGTAACTTTTTCCAGTTTTGTCAAAACCACCCATCACATGCTGCAGGGGTATGGGTGCATCTACAGAATTAAGGGAGTTTGACACCATTTTGACTGCCATGGCTCAATGTTATGAATCCTGGGAGTTGTTGTTTGGTGAGGCAAGAGCACTCTTTGGCAGAGAAGGATAAAGATCTTGTAAAACTACAACTTACATGATTCCACAACATTGAGACATGGCAGTTAACGTGATATCAAACTGCATTAATTCTACAGTGTAGATGCACTCTACATCTGGATGGCCTGGATTGGATGGCCTTTGTGATCTCTTCCAGTGCTATGATTCAACATTGCTTTAACAAGGAAGAGACCTAAAAGAAAGTAAGCCATGTTTGGTCCTCATAAAGGTAATGTTTGTTTATGGAAATGTAGATGATAAAATACAGATCTCAACATAGCAGGGATGAGATGAATAGCTCCCCTGCCTTTGCCATGAAACAAATCAAGACAGCTTTTGAAGCTGTGACTTCAAACAGAAAAACGCACACAGTATCTTGTTCCAACTCTGTTGTCTCCACACGACTGAATCTGGCAAGCTACCAGGTAGGTTGACTGGCCTACAGAATGCCTTCTTAGCTTCTGGTATGGCTAATGTTTAATATTTATAAAGCTTCACTATTCCTCAATTACACATATAAAAACCACAGCATGCACTGTGATTTAAGTGCACAATGCATTTGTTAACTGATCTCTTTTTTGCTTGAACAGTTTTTATGGATGTTACTCTGCTCACAATCATGGCTTTTCTTGTTGCAATATGGCAAGAACATGCTGATGTCATCTCCCACAGTAAACACATGTTAATAATATACACAGCTGTTAGCTCTTGTTTCTAGTTCATTGCCCTGTTATTCAATTTTCCTATCAAAACACTCAGTCTTCACCACACCTTGTACAAAATCATAGAATCAGAGAACTGGAAGACACACAAAGACCACCCAATCCCACCCCCTGCCATGTAGAAAAACACAATCAATGTACTCCTGACTGATGTCCATCCAGCCTCTGTTTAAAACCTCCACTCTGAGGCAGCATATCCCACTGTCAAACAGCTCTTATCATCATGAAGTTCTTCCTAATATTTAGATGGGATATCTTTTCCTTACCCGGTTCTACCTAGTAAGATTTTTTTTTAGATTTTTGCAAAAATCCACTGTGCATCTCTGGGGAAGATTATGTATCTTCTCAGTGGTGACTGGTGGCTTTCTTGTCAGTGAGCTGGTAAATATCTTCTGATTTTAGCTGTTATTATTGTGTGTCTTCAAGTCATTTATGAATTATGGGAACTCTAAGATAATGTCTCAGCAAGACTTGTTCAGAGAAGGGTTGCCACTTCTGCATCTGAGACTGTAATTGAATGTATCTTATGTTGTTGTATTTTATTGTTGCATTACTAGGCTTGGTTCCCATGTAAGTCGCCCCATGTCCCTTCGGGGAGATGGGGCAGGATATAAGAATAAAGTTATTATTGTTGTTGTTGTTGTTAGACTGAGGGAGAGTTGCCCAAGGTCACCCAGTGGGTTTCTATGGCTGAGTGGAAATTCTAATGCTGGTCTCCAGATGCATAGTCCAATGTCCAAACTACTACCTCTCCTACATACTCCTTCCTTTTTTGTTCTTGTCTATTTTTATTCTATTTCATTTTTGGTAATTTATCTGCTTTATTTGCCCACCACAAATCAGTTGGTAGTACGTGTACATACAGAAATACACATACGGGTCCCCATTTCTGAAATTGGTGCCTCTCATTTAGGTAGAAAATAGGATAGTTCATCACATATGCTGGATTTAGAAGATTGAAGGCACTGAAGGAACTAGCCTTCACAAAAGAACGTATGATGATGGTGGTGATGATTATTTTTCCCCCCTAGGATTAGGACCGAAAGCAGCTAACAATTTAAAAATTGTATAGTTAAAAACACATTAAAGGTAAATATTAAAACAGAATTAAAATAATCTATTAGACAAAGCAATTGTACTACAACTATAAAATAAAAATTAAAAAAGTATTTAAAACAATTCTACTAAAACAGTTCAATCCATTTCTTAGCCTCCCTGAATAAAAGGTTTTTAGCCTACTATTGGAAGAACAACAGGGATGAGGCCATTCTTTCTGTTCTGGGAAGGAAATTCCAGAGTTCATGGGCAGCTACCAAGAATGCCTTTTCTTGTATTCCTGTCAACTTTGCTTTCAGTGGTGGTGGGACTGGAAGAAGGGCTTCTCCTGATGACCTCAAACCTTGGCCAGGCCATAAGGGGAGATGCATTCTGCCAAATAGCCTGGACCTGAGCCATATAGAGCTTTATAGGTCATGACCAGCACTTTTTAGCTTCCTAAGATCTACAGAGATACTCACAGGAACATCTCAGCAAGCAAGAGTCCAAAAGTGGTAGGTTAAAACCAAGAACCTTAATTAGTGGCTGATACCAGATGAGAAACTCCCTGCCTGGATACTCAGAAGACTAGGCGACTTGGAAGGTGCTGAACAGACTGGGCTCTGGCACTGCAAAATGCAGAGCTAACCTTAAGAAATTGGGCTACAAAGTGGAGTGTGGACATGTGAGTGCAGAGTAGAGCAAACCACAGACCACTTACTACAATGCAGTCTGAGCCCTGTCAGAGTTTTAAATTATTTGGGTCATTTCTTAAGTGAAAATGAATAAGTGTTTGCAGGAATCATGTCCCATTTGTGTTTGACCAGCAGCAATTAAGACACCTGCTTTAGATTGAGGGCTATTAATAGAGTCTGAGTAAGTCTTATGTTAGTGTTGTGGTGTGTTGTATGGTGTGCTGTTAAAGTGTTGCATCGTTGTGTTGGTGAATATGAAGGTGCTGTGATGGTGGCAAAGATGGTATTGCTGCTGAAGAGCTACTGAAGTGGAACCGAAGAGAGGTTTGAAGACTGAGAGTCCAGAAACCGGAGAGGTTAAAGCTTCAAGATAAGAAAGCTTTGTGTTTGCTGCTGATAAAAGCAAAGGACTGTGTTTTGTATGTTTTGTTTATATAAATCTTTCTTTACCAAAGGACAGTTTATTTTGGGGGTTTTCTCCTTGGACGAGGGTGCAACTTCCGCAGAAGGGGTTGAGAGTTTGGAACCCAATTTGCTAGCTGCGACAATGCACAATGGAAAACTCCAAGTGACCCGCAAATTTAGTATAATGCCAAGTTTTTAACTTTGTTTATGGTTTTTCTGTACATTATAACTGTATTTCAATTTGCTCCTGATACAATAAATAAATAACCAGCACTTTCAATTATGCCTGGAAACAAACTGGCAGCCAGTGGAGCTGTTACACATGAAAACTAAAATAACAAAATTAGAGTAATGTGGCTGCGACTCTTCAAATGCCATGCTTCTATTAAGGTGCAAGAGGAAAGAATACTCTGTATGAACATCAACACATCCTGTACATATGTTTGGATATCATTTTTATGGGTGGATTCCCCCGTTTCCTAGTACATGTTTATAGTAAAAAAAAAAAAAACCCGATTATGTGTTATCAGAACTAATTATAATCATAATGTTTGGAAAGCTTTAGCCGAACCTGCTTCAAAGGGGATAGAGCTGTTGCAAAACCATATGGATAAAATGTTTTAAAAGTACTCACATCAAACCACAAATGCATCAGCATTGTGTATAACTGACAGATGGAAAGCAGGAAATGGGAATAGCACTTTAGGAGCCAAATCCTCAATAGCAAGCAGCTTTTACTGAAATCTCTAAATGAGAGCCAGATTTCCAATGAGTGTACTTCTTATCATTTGGATAGCACTTTAGGGAGTTCAGAAAGTATCGCACGCACACTGCTGACCACAGTATATTAGAAGGCACATCTTTATTGTCCACAGTATACATCTGGGACATGCAGCATCAACTCATTAAAATGTGATGCTGGGTAATAGTTCTATGGATACCATGGACTTCTAAAAAGACTAATAAATGGGTTCTGGAGCAAATCAAGCCTGAATTCTCCCTAGAAGCAAAGATAACTAAACTGAGGGCCCTTCCACGCAGCTGAATAATATCTCACATTTTCTGCTTTGAACTGGAATATATGGCATTGTGGACTCAGATAACCCAGTTCAAAGCAAATATTGTGGGATTTTCTGCCTTGATGTTCTGGGTTATATGGCTGTCTGGAAGGGCCCCTAGACTGTTGTATTTTGGACATTTCATGAGAAGACATGACTCATTGGGAAAAAGGAACAATAATGCTAATATTAAAGTATAAGGCAGTAGGAAAAGCGGAAAACCACATTTCAGATGGATAGATTCAATAATGGAAGCTACAACTCTGAGTCTGCAAGACCAGTTGATGATAAGGTGACTAGGGTCCCTTCCACACAGTTGAATAAAATCCCACATTATCTGCTTTGAACTGGAATATATGGCAGTGTGAAATCAGATAACCCAGTTCAAAGCAGATAGTGTAGGATTTTCTGCCTTGATATTCTGGGATGTAGAGCTGTGTGGAAGGGCCCTTGGACTCTCATTCTTAGCATCAAAGTGGACTTGATGGAATTAATAACAACACTGACGACTCAGGTTCACAGAGTACATATAAAAAGCAATATGAGTTTTATACTTGGGCCTACCTGTTCCAAATCTAAGGCTTTATTTTACAGAAGTCCTCTCATATCAGTTGTTCCTATTAAAAAGAGCATAGAGACTGATACATGAAAAATACAATGAATACATCTATTGATAGGCAGTATTAGGAATCAGCCAGTGAAGAAGTTAGTTGGCAATTAGCCCTTTTCTGTATGTTGTTAATTATTAGCAGGCAAGTTGGCAGTAAAGAACGGAATACGTGCCTTTCCAGACAGGAATGTTCTTTAATCATTACAAATCAGCAAGATATTTATCAGTTGGATTCTAGTAGGAAGTGGTTTCTAGTCTAAGAAGACAGATGGGTGTGAGCAGACTTCCTGGGGTATACTTGCTGTTCCTTGGAAAGTGACTCATCTAGCATCCTCTCACAGCAATCTTGGGGCAGCCCAATCTACGCATGAAACTTTTACAAACTTTGGAATAAATAACTCAGCTACACAATTTGGCTTTGCACCTGTGCATTGCAAGGCAAATTTCTGAAGAGATCATTCTGAGGAAAATAAACAAAACCAAAAAAAAACCTAGCAGGAAGGAAAGAGATAAACAAAAACATCCAATTAATCAATATATAGCAGGACACATGGCTTGAGCAAATGTCATTGTATATAGCATTGTAATATACAAAATAGTGGACACATTAGGTTACAAAACATTTCTGTAACTCCAGAGGTTCTGAGATTCATTAGATGAAAACATAGCCGTTGCCATGCTGTATTTATACATTTCTTCTCCATGCCATCTCTTTCTTGTAGCAGTATATGAGAAGCTATTGCCATTGTCCAAAAATAAAACATAATAAAAATAAAGATCTGTATTGGCCCTTAAAATTAACTTTCTAGGAAAGTGCCTGGCTCCAGACATTCTGCCTGGAAGCAGAGCAAGTCAAGTCCATTGATTCAAATCACAGTTTGGTGCCAGCTGTCTCTACACAGACTAACAAGACCTGCAGTGTTTGTTCACCTCTACATAATGTTATTTTGCTTCCCAGCACCAGGGTCATATCAAATGAAATCACATTTAAATAATAGCCCTGGGGACAACTGATAGCCAGCCAGCACAGTAGCAATTAGAATAGCAAAAGGCACATTTCCCCATGTCCTTTACTAAATGAATTGTTTGTACATCTTTGCAAAAAGAGGGTGGGGACAGCAGTATTACTGGGAAAAGTCTGGAAAACAACTTGACATTTACAGTCAACAGTGTAATCTAAGAACATAGGCTGACTTAACGAAAGAGAGAGGAAATATAGTAAAATCAGAGCCAAATTCAAGCTCACTTAAATGTGGTTTGCTGTGCTGTAAATGGAATGACGTATGGGGACTAGATGAAAAGATGATATTTCACAGCTAGTGGCATATATATTTTCCACTTGGAATGTATTAACAGGAAAATGAAATTCTTGATCACCCAGTGTGGCACAATCATTTCAGTAGGCATGCTTAACTTTCCCCTTTCCCCAAAAGCCTGATAGCTTGCTGGTACATGTTATTCTTGGTATCTATCATCAAGTCAATTCTGGCTTATCATGACCCTATGAACAAAAAGCTTCCAAGTCCCCCTGTCATTTACAGCCTTGCTCAGGTTTTACAGACTCAGGGCCATGTCTTCCTTGACTGAGTCCGTTCATCTGTAATGAGGTCTTCCTTGAAGTCTTCCTCTTCTCCTACTGCTTCTACTTTGCCACGTATGGTGAGTCATGTCTTGCATTTGGTGGGGACTTCTAAGGCAGAAGGAGGGCATGGGACTACACAATTTGATCTAAGACCTCTATCTGTGTTTGTCTGACTCATACCACAAATCTGTTGGTTGGTTACATTCTGACTCTTATATCATACTTAGACTCACTCTTGAGAATAGTGAACTATTTCATTCCCATAACAACAGATCATCTGCAGTTATTCTAGCACAAGATGACTTGTCAAGGCTATTGGGATCATTCTTTTTTCTTAACCTTCTGTTGACCAAAGGTAATTCCTTTCATTTAAATAAACCCTCTGCTCATTACAGTATTTTAAAAATACTTTTCTGGCAGAAGAATGGAATGGGTATATTCATAATGTGTATGCATTAATGTGTAACTAAACTTCAGTATTACTCACCAGTTCAGGAGGTGTAGATCTATTCAGTTTATATAAGACTTATCAAGCAGTCATCATTTAAAGAGAGCTTTCTGAAATTTTTCATACCTTGCATTTGGATCTCACCATCATATGCCCAACTACCTTACTGTGCGTTGCCTAAGTCCAAACTGTGTATTAATTCTTGAAGAAACAAAGTTTTCTTCTTTTCTTTTACTCTGGAAACAGTTTGCTCATTGCCATAGCTTAAAATTTACTTCAAATTGCCTATTAGCGGATCCCTACACTTTGCTCTCTGTCAGTAGTAGCTGAAGGTTTCCATGATAGCTGAGTGGTGAATCTACTACTCCATCTTTCATTCTAAACTTCAAAGAAGCTATCAAAAATGCCAACTTTGTTTTAGCAATAGGGTTCAGCACTTTAGATAGATCAGCACTTTCAAGTTCGGGCTAAATCCAAAATGTGTTCTGTGGAGCCCCATCTCCTCGAGGGGACTCAGAGCGACTTACAACAAACATCAATATATTTTTTGTCAAAGACAGAACGCCACCAAATAGAGTACAACACAGTTTATTGAAGTTACAGAACTAAAAAATGCCCGTAGAAAGCAAAGGACTAGGCAAACACTTGTCTTCAGTGTGAAAAGCAACAGAAACAGCTCCGTTTGAATTAAAACGGTTCGAAAGGATAAACCGGATTAAACAGGAGTTTAATCCGGATTAAATCAAAAGTGCTTACTTCAGCCTGGCAATTTAAACAAACAAAAGTTGGTAAACAGAGGTCAAAATGAACACAAAAAACTGGCAGCAGATTCCTCTCTGCTACTCAAAAGCTACAGATGAGTAACTCAGGCTGTTTACTCCTCCGTGCAACGAGCGAAATCCGGGTCCAGGCACATCAATCAGGGTAACGGCGGTCAGCAGGGTCCCAATCCGGTCCAAGGTCGAAAGCCAAGTGCAGACGTCTAAAGTTCCACAAGTTCCACCGAAAGCCACAGAAGGGATAGTCCAAGGTCGTAGTCAGTCAGTCAGTCCAGCGTCAATCCAGAGTAGGTAATTAATGTCCGTCAAAAAGACGACGGAGGTCCAAGCTATCAAGATTAAACACAAGTTGCACAGAAAAACCCCACACAGTTCCTCCCGCCGTCTATGCCCAGTGTCCTTGGTAACTTACGTATCCAGCAACGAATCACACCCGTCTTCAGGAAGTTCCCCAACAAGAGCCCAAGCGTTCGTCCAGATTACCTTGCCCAACGCAATTAGCCATTGATCCTAAACCCCATTTTATCCCAGTTCATAACTCCTCATCGCTGTCAGCTGTTATCCTAATTCCAGGTGCCTCATCATCATCATCCTCATCAGAGCTAAAACACCTTTGACTACGCCCCACAGCATCCCCAGTTGTGGATCCCGCTCCATCCCTCCAGCCCGTCCATGGGTCTGATCCTGCAACCCGCCAGTCGCCTCCCATGCTATCATTGCCAGTGACACCCAAATCCTCCCTCACACGAGTCCATTCCATGTCATCCTCCTCTGAGCTAACCATCTCTTCCTCCATTCCCTCGGTAAAACCCTCAAATGAGTCTTCATCTGTTGGTTCTGCAAATAAGTCCTGGAGCCGTTTCCTTTCACGCTCCTCAAAAGAGTCTGACTCTCGAGGAGTCTTACGACCCCGTCTCCTAGTACCGGAGCCAGAAGGCTCAACCATAACATTTTTGCTCTAGATAGTTTGTCCCTTTTGTCCCAGGGCCCTTCCACACAGCCCTTTATCCCAGATAAAGGCAAAAAATCCCACAATATCTGCTTTGAACTGGGTTATCTGAGTTCACACTCAGATAATGCAGGATTTTCTGCCTTGATATTCTGGGATAAAGGCCTGTATGGAAGGGCACCCAAAGAGGATATTTACTCTCAATAGGAAAACAATTGGAGTCATCTCTTAGTGATAATAAATCTTTTACTCTGCTGCTGTTATATCCAGACCTTAAACATCAGCATCAAAAATAACTAGTTACAGTTGCAAATATAAGGTACAAGACGCACACACCTGGAATACTGTGTCCAGTTTTGGGCACCGCAGATGAAGGGAGATGCTGACAAGCTGGAAAGCGTCCAGAGGAGGGCGACTAAAATGATCAAGGGTCTGGAGAACAAGCCCTATGAGGAGCGGCTTAAAGAGCTGGGCATGTTTAGCCTGCAGAAGAGAAGGCTGAGAGGAGACATGATAGCCATGTACAAATACGTGAAGGGAAGTCATAGGGAGGAGGGAGCAAGCTTGTTTTCTGCTGCCCTGGAGACTAGGACACGGAACAATGGCTTCAAACTACAGGAAAGGAGATTCCACCTGAACATCAGGAAGAACTTCCTCACTGTGAGAGCTGTTCGACAGTGGAACTCTCTCCCCGGGGCCGTGGTAGAGGCTTCTTCTTTGGAGGCTTTTAAGCAGAGGCTGGATGGCCATCTGTCGGGGGTGCTTTGAATGCGATTTCCTGCTTCTTAGCAGGGGGTTGGACTGGATGGCCCATGTGGTCTCTTCCAACTCTACTATTCTATGATTCTATGATTCTATGACGCAGTTAGTGCCAGAAGTTTTAAATTATTTTTACTTACTTTTTTCTTAAAATAACTAACATTGTTAGTTTGGTTAAACATGCTACAAGCCACAGATCTGTAGTACGTATAAGCTATAGCTACAAATTAAAAACATAGCTTAAAAAGTAGCTACCACCAAAGGAGTTAGGCTATTCTTTGCTACTTTAAAGTTAAAATGTAACTTAGTATGCTTTAGTTAGCATAAAAAAGAGTAACTACAAGTAATGAATTACAGATAACTCAGACTAAAGCCCAAAGTAAATTCACGGCCATACTGATATGGAAATCACCAGCACTTGTGGTTTTCCAGATGCTATTCATCCTTCCAACCAGCCCATTGACCACACTGGCAAAGTTTGAAGGAAGATCCACAATAGGCTCTCAGATCCCCCATCTGTACACTAGACTTGTGATTATTCCTGTCTTGTTGGTGACATCATCACCATCTGATTTTGATCAGCAGAATTCTGGATTTATATTGTATTAACATTTTAATAAAAGCATATGGCAAGATTATAAAAGTCATTGTATGACCTCAGAAATATCTGAAGCACTGTTGCCAATATGGGAAAATTGTGAGATGGAAAATATTTCTTAAAAACCATGGTTCCATACAATTGATCCTTGGACAAGGTAATAACAAATAGTTTTAACTCAAAAGCTGATATTCCCTAATCAAAAGAGGTTGTAAAGTGTTGAGAATTGTGCCAAATGGAAATTGCTCTGAGAACAGGTTCTTGCATTACAGCTAGTGCTGTTCAACCAAAGAATATACTGTGTATTCTCTTGAGTGCTTACATGATGGTGTACAACAGAACTTTTGGAATGTGTTTGTGAGATACAGAAAATTCCTTCTAAAGCATTTTTCCACTGCTTCTTTTCTTATTAATAAAGGCAATCACAGGCACATTAACAAGAGTAGTTGGCCTTCTTCAAGTACAGTCTCATGGATGAGTGACCTTATGTGTGTCCTCAAACTGTTCCATGTTTGTATCGAAAAAGTGATAGGGAGTACACCATCTGATGTGTTTATAATACATTCACATACCCATTCAATTCAGTCAGTTGTGGCTTTCCAGTCTAAGAAGAGGATTTGCACACATACGATGTCTCTATCTTTTTCTCTCACTTCACTGCATCTGGGTTACTTGGCTTTTAAAATGTATTGATTACTTTAAATGTGCTTGTGAATTTGAAGACTACAATACTATCTTCAGTCACTAGGTGGCAGAGAACTTAGCCAAAAGTTGATAATCTCTGAGTCTAAGGGCCCTTCCACACAGCCATATAACCCAAATATCAAGGCAGAAAATCTCATAATGTCTGCTTTGAACTGGTTTATCTGAGCCCACACTGCCATATCCCAGCTCAAAACAGATAATGTGGGATTTTATTCAGCTGTGTGGAAGGGGCCTAAGAGAGAGTGTATGAGATATATAATTTTAAGCATTGTTGCCAATGTTGTAAGATAGGAGGTCTAGGAATATTGTGAGATAGGATTTTTTTTTAAAAAAACTATGGTTCCATACAATAGATTTTTGGACAAGGTAATAACTAAGATTTCTAACATTTCCGCCGTGAGCTGTTGGAGTGCACCCTGATAGAGGACGTGTCTAGGAGTGCTAAGAGTTACAGTTTTATGAAAATGGTACAGGCAAAATATTCCTAAATTGACAGCTGTATAGACCTTACCTTTAGGATTTGGTGTGTTAAACTAGGTGTTATGCCTACTCCCGCAAGGCAGAACTGTTTTGCTATTCTTTAAGCCACATAACAGTTTGAACAGTTTATATTAAAATGAATTTCTCCTCCGTCATCTTTGTCTCTTTTTCCACCCACATTCACAGCACACATGTCATTCTTGTGATAACTAGTTAGTAGCAATGTATAATATATTACTGGTCTATTTACTATAAACTATCAAGTACCTTTGATTTAAAAGCACAGAAATAAATGTTGTTGTTGTTTTTTTAAAAAAATCCTGGACAATCTTAGTGTAGGTTGAATACTGAATCCATTGTATAATTCTGGAATAAATATGTAAACCATCTTCACATTTTTTTAAAAAAAAATTCTTAATTAAAGTCCATTGACAATAACTAAGAGCAAACAGTGGCTCATGAGGACAGAGCCAAGCATGAAATAACGGTTTTGGAGGCAAAGCAAATTTCCCTCTTCATTAGGTGACTTGCACAAGTCAGTAGGTATCTAAATTCACCTATTAATGCTGTTTATTCTGCAGAATTAATTTCATGCAACATTTGCTTTCTTTTTTCCCTCCTTTTCAGTTAGGCAGACTTCTCACCCAACCAATGTAAAATTGTAGTCTTTAAAAAATGTTATAAAGGAATATTTGTTCTATCAATTTCTATATATGAGTATGAATCACATACTTGTGGCTCTTGATGAAGCTAAATTGCCAACAAACTCTTCAATGAGCTGTAAGATCCAAAAAATACTATTGGCCTTCCACATTTGTGGGTTTAACTTTACCGGATTTGACTATTCACAGATTTGATTAATGTGCTATTTCGAACAAGTTTGGGCCCTCTAGGGCAACTCTATAGTTATCTTCTGCCAGAATAATATAATTAATTAAGCACACTAAAAGTATTGAAGGACAATTGAACGTGAATTAAGAGCAATGGTTTACTTTTCCCAGCTAGGCAAGAGAGGATACATTCAGTGCTTAAATTCTACGCAATGTAAATGGGTGTACAGGCAAAAGAAGTAAAGCAACAGCAAGGCAACAAGCATTATCATGAATAAAACAAGATATTTTAGTCTCTACGAGCCTCTACCAACAAGACAAAAAGTCTCTGAAAGTCCCAGACTTTCTTCCTGTACGAACTGATTTTATTTTGGAGAGTCATAACACTATCATGTTCTTGAAGTATTTCCTGGGAGCTCCCAGTATTATTGAGAACTTTTCACTCCTATTCCACAAGTCAGTTTAAATTAACCTAGTATTTTCTGAAATGAAATGTTTCTCTACTTGGCTGTCTGTTTCTATTTGGATTGCATGGAAACTCCAGCTTCAGTTCTGGTCATGTTAGCATTGGCAGGACACCTTTATACTTTGTTAAGTATCTAAACCAGCCTGGAATGGTGCAATTTGGTCCCAGCTTTAGCCTTTGATGCAGTCTGGTGTACAGTGTTCCCTCACTTATTGCTGGGGTTAGGTTCCAAAACCACCTGCAATAAGTGAAAATCCGCGAAGTAGAGACGCTATATTTATTTTAATATTTATACATTATTTTAGTAGTTATACACTATTTTAAGTCTTTATCAACCAATCGTGTGTTGATAAATCGCTTCCTTCTCCTCCTGCTGCCACTTGGGCTCCTTTTCTCTCCCTTTGGCTTCTCCTTCCCCCTTTCTTAGGCTGTAAATTGTATTTTTTATGATTTATAATAGTCATAAAACCGCGAAACAGCGAATCCGCGAAAAGTGAACCGCAAAGTAGTGAGGGAACACTGTATATCCCTTGCACTCATTCACTCACTCTCTCTCACACACACACTAAAGAAGTTGAGTAGGATTTAAAATTATTGATATTGATCCATAGAATTTTGGATATTACATTCCATGGATCTTTATTTCTTTGATGCAGCTGCTTATTACCATGGTAAACGTGTGCCTCCTTATATAGAATTAAATTTGATCCTAAACAGATATTTTGTTCATTTCTAAGATCAAAGAGGAACTTGGGTCATATTATGTTTTCATTAAAGCCTTGATCTTGGCTTACTGTCACAAGACATTTATGTTATTAGACCAGGAAGCTGTGGAGTTTGTATCTGAGCCTATACTGACATGTTCTGTTTTTTGGTTTATAAATTATATCTCCAATTGCAAGAGACAGTTCCTCCATCTCTTTCACTCTGTTAAGCCAAGTGCCTTGAGCATTCTAAAGAAATGAATCAACCACAATCTATCTGATCTGGATGTATCAGGAAAAAAGTGAAAAGACAAAATAGCAAGGTTTGACCTGAGTACAGAAATACAGTGGGCCCTCGGGATCAGCTGGGATTTGGTTCCAGGACCCCTTATGGATGCCAAAATCCACAGATGCTAAAGTCCCATTATACATACATAATGTCATAGTAAGATGGGTTGCTTTGGGGATTTATTTAAAATCCATGAATGGTTGAATCCATGAATACAGAATCAGTGAATATGGAGGGCTAACTGTACCAGTAGCTGCACCAACATTGTTTATCCAGGTAATTGCTGGTAAAATTCTTTCTGTGTTGCTGTGAGTTTTCTGGGCTGTATTGGCCATGTTCCAGAAGCATTCTCTCCTAATGTTTCACCCACATCTATGGCAGGCATCCTCACAACCTTTTCACAGCAACCCATTGATTCCGGCCATGAAAGCCTTTGACAACACAAAATTCTTTCTGTCACTCAAAAATGTACTCAAAGAATTTTTCCATGAAATGTCCCACATAGAATAGTTGTAAACCTACTCCAGGTATCCTAGGGGTGTTTGACAAAGTTTCTTGATTTTGGAAAAGGCATCACAGTGCACCTTCCTTCCCCACCTCCCATTTTCTTTCCTAAATTTGGGCTGAAAGGAGGTCACACTATCTTAGGAAGCCTCTAGCTGGACAAACAAGGCTGTGTCAGAAAGTTTAATCTGATCGGCAGGAATAACTTCAGTATACTTCACTTCACTTTTTCCTTTAAGCTCCCTATATGTGGCCTATTTTGTTCTGACAAAGTCACTTCCTTTTATCTTTGAGAAGGTCTGAGCATTACATACAGTGTATCCTATGTGTGTGCCTTCAAGTTGCCTCTGAATTTATGGTGATAGGGTTTTCTCAGGCCAGGGATATTTGGAGGTGGTTTTATCATTTCTTTCCACTGTTGGGGGTGCTTTGATTGTGTTTCCCTGAATGGCAGGGGGTTGGTCTGGATGTCCCTTGTGGTTTCTTCCAACTCTATGATTCTATGATTACACCTACTGTACTTTTGGATCTATGCTGAGGAGATATCAAGTTCATTAAAAGAGAAAGCACTTTTTTGCATCAATAATGAGTGACCAAAGAACAGTGAAGAAGTAAGCAGCCCCTTTTCATTGCCAGTCTCAGTAATTAAACATGAAGGCTGATCGTTTCAAACAAGCAAGTATGCAATAAAGAATGTCATTGGGAATTCACATCGGTCACACGCCATAGCTAATATGTGAAAACACTCTTCCAGTTCAAGCCCTCAAGCTCTGTGTACATAAAATGAAAGGTGACTGTGTGAGGTTTGCTGAACCATCAGTCATATAGTTTTACTGTTTGGGATGATAATCTACTGATACATTCAATCTATGGTTCGCTGTGAAGCTCTATACCACCTTCTCTTCATGCATTTATAAATGTTAAATTTTACAAAGCAAGGTCTGGGTGCTTAGCATCTCACATTTCGGCTTAAGGGAAAACCTAAGTAGACATAGATTGAGTTTGGTCCTTTTGTTCCCCTGCAAAAGAATTCATTTTGGCAGCAGAGTGAAAATGTATGAAAACAATATAACAGCTAGAGTTTGTTTTCCTTCCTGCAATTTTTTATGATGGCATTTTAAAATATGTGCTTACTTGACACTTAGCTACAGTGGACTTCAGTGTCTTTTGGAATTTTATCTCTCAAAGCCATACACAAGGAAATATATTTTACACTTATATACTGAACTTATTGTTGTCACTTAAACACTAAATGAGTGAGGGGACTCATAAATCACTTTTCAAATTATAGCTCATACACTTGCACAAACATTTAGATCTTGAAGGAGTTATTTTTTGAACTACAATCCCACAAATCCCTACTGTAATTTGTGACCTGACTACTAACTGTGGTATTCTGTGAGATGTAATAAAAATGCTTTTCCAGGCTCCAGAAGCTTGCTCTCACTTAAAACCCAGCTCCAGGGTTGAATTGTCTAGCCATCAGATGTCTCCAAAATTCGAATTAACAAATTATCTCTTAGATGCCTATTTTTTTTTAAAAAAAAAAACCGTTAAAAACCTGTCCATGCCCATCTGTTGATTCTCTTGAATATCACATTGTTTGTGAATGGTAAAGAGCAACAGACTTTGACCGCATCTTGGACATTGCTTGAAATTGGCAGACCCACAAAATGGATTTAAAGTACTGCTCAGACCATGGATGGTTGGTATACAACTAATTCCTACTTCTCAAACTTCCGGCAATGCAGAGTTTGATTCCAGGGAGAATGACTGCTGAGGGATCATGGAGGATGCAGTTTAAAAATTACAGTTGTCCCTCCACATTTGTATTTTTGACTTTTACAGATTTGATTATTCTTGTATTTAAAATGTTCAGTCTATGAATCGTTAGGTCCTCCCTTATGATTTTATGAGGTGTTGAGAGCCATACAAATATTTTTGACTGGGAAGGGGCATCCCTTCTTCAAACATGAAGAAAAGAGGATGCCACTTTCTCAGGGAATCACATGCAGTATGTAGGAACATTAAGCGCAGCATCAGACAGACAGACATAATCAAAGCAAAGACTTGAAGAGGGAGCCTACATTGTGGTTTGCTGAAATGGATCTGTCAGCTGGAGCTGTCAGCAGCCCAGCTGAGGAATCAGCAGCTGCTTCATACCACCGGTAGTGGAACGGAACAAACCTAGGTCCAAAATAGATTGGAGAGTCAGACAGTGTTTACTTCTAATGAACTCCACTCAGGCCCATTTATTTCTCTCTGCCTTCACCTGGGTTGTTGTTACTGCTTAAATGTCAAAAGTCCTATTGATTCTTAAAGCACAGATCAAACTGGAGTATAAAAGTGACAACCTGATTGACATCACTTATAGAGGAGTTAGAAAAATTGCATAATCCAATGCTAGATATGCTTACAGGAGCCCCTGGTGGCACAGCGGGTTAAACTACTGAGCTGCTGAACTTGCTGACCGAACAGTCAGCGGTTGAAATCTGGGGAGTGGGGTGAGCTCCCGCTGTAATAATAATAATAATAACAATTATTTATTTATTTATTTATTTATACCCCGCCACCATCTCCCCAAGGGGACTCGGTGCGGCTTACATGGAGCAAAGCCTGAACAACATAATTAAACAAAAACAACATACATGCACTTCACAGTATAACAAGATAAAAACAAAATACAATATAAATACAAAATACAATATAAAACAGGGATATTATAATAGTTAGCCCCAGCTTCTGCCAACCTAGCCATTCGAACATGCAAATATGAGTAGATCAATAGGTACCACTCCAGTGGGAAGGAAAAAGCGCTTCATGCAGTCATGCCAGCCACATGACCTTGGAGGCATCTACGGACAATGTCAGCTCCTTGGCTTATAAATGAAGATGAGCACCAACTCCCAGAGTTGGACACGACTAGATTTAATGTCAAAGGGAAACCTTTACCTTTAGGTATGTTTAGATCTCTGCAAAATTCCACAGATACTTCCAATTTGGGTGGGCAGGGCCTTAGTCCGTAGCACTGGTTCTAACCCTCCTGGGTGCCCATTTTGGCTGGACATAAGTAGTCACATTCTCTTCCTTCTTAGGCGATCCCTCCTAGTTTGTGGATGATGGTCCTCCATTTCTTGGAAGACACCTGTGCGTGATTTTTTTTTATGTGTGGAGGTCGGTGCACGTCCGGTCAACACACAGTCTTCACAGATTGAGGTCCCAGCAGTGGTGTGGTTAACACAACGAGAGTGGCTTCTCAGTCTGTTGCAGCCTTCTTCCGCCTTCACAGCCATTGTAACATGTACCATGTTATCCTTCGCCTGCTCTGCCGTTGAGATCTTTGGGTCTTTGGATTGTTCCTGGTCTGGATCCTACCCTGTGGCCACTCCTGTGGCCACTCCTGGGAGTGTGTGACTCCCGTGGTTGTGCCCGCAGGTTCATTGGAACACACAAGCCCCCTCATCACGTCAAGGTGACAATCCATTGAGAGGTTTCCAAGGTGGTTTCCAAGGTTTATTTCTGTCCTGTCCTAAGACTTAGGGTGCGTTTACACTGTAGAATGGATGCAGTTTGATACCACTTTAACTGCCATGGATCAATGCTGTGGAATCATGAGAGTTGTAGTTTTACGTGTTTTTACCCTTCCTTGACAAAGATGGGTGGTACTTCACCAAACTACAAATCCCATTATTGCACTCCATGCAGCCATTGCAATTAAAGTGATATCAAACTGTATTCATTTTACAGTGTTGATATATCCTTAATTACCAGTAGCAAGAGCTTTATGCTGAAATATGCTAGTGCTTTGGGCTCACCTACCACTGAAAAATTGCCTCCACTAACTTGGAATAGGTCCATAAACTAAAAGAAGTTCCTCACTCTTATTCAAATACAATTGGTGTAGATCAAAATATGCCTTGTATTAGGAGAAAACAGTTTGTTCTTTGTAAAACAGCACTGCTGAATGTCTTCTATTGCCCCTTCCTGCTTAGGCCCCCTGCCCTATGCCTCAAGCCACACCATCCTAGAAAGCCCTTCTTCAACTGATGGAGAACTTTGGGAAGGGTGGTGCATGAGCTACAATAGAAGGGGAGACATTGAGGTTGGATCTACATTGCTATATAATTCAGCATCTGATACCAGAGTATCTGCTTTGAACTGGGTTATATGAGTCTACACTTCCATATAATCCAGTTCAAATCAGATAATCTGGGATCAGAAACTGGGTTATATGGCAGTGTAGATGGGGCCAGAGAACCAGGAAAGCCCAACATGTGCTGGTAGAGTTCTGTTCAACCTTCATTCAATATAATTTGCGTTCCGGTGTCAGAATCTCCCTTTTGCAGTAGGTAAAGGAGACAAGCTCGCAGTGAGGGTACAGATGAATTTGGAGAGACCACAACGTTATGCACCAAAAATATCTCATATTGATTTAAATGTTTGTCATTTTAAATAAATCCTTTCAATAAATACTTTCTGTCTCTAGTTTCAAAATGTTATCCACTTCCATGGTGCGACACTCACAGATGTTGCTGAACTCTCTTAACCACTGGCTGTCCTAACTTAGCTGATGGAACTTATAGTCTAACAATGTCTTGAATTCCAAGGTTAGTAAAAATTGCATTAGGAGGCTTGACTTCAAAAAACACAACACCACAAGCCTGTTCTCTCAAGCAGCCCGAAACACACATGATTCTAGAACCACCAGTTTGGAATGGAAAAAATCAATCCAAACATTTTGTTGCTAGGGTTCGCATTTCTAGAGAAGCACAGCACTGCTATTCCGAAGAAAACATCTTGCATAAACAACAGTCTAAGACTTTAAAATCAACATTTAAGGAAGTAACTCAGAACACAATGTGAGCAATACTGTCACATCTGCAAAAGGACTTTAAAGGGGTGCATTGTATTGCCCCTTTATGATCAGGAATCTCTGGGTGCATCTACACTTTGGAATTAATGCAGTTTGACACCACTTTAACTGCCAGGGCTCAGTGCTGTGGGACCATGGAAGCTGTAGTTTGGTGAGGCACCAGCCCTCTTTGGCAGAGGAGGATAAAGATCTTGTAAAATTACTATGCCCAGGATTCCAGAGCATTGAGCCATAGCAGAGACACCAGGCTGCAGAATACAAAATACCTTGATCAGAGGGATCATGAGGAAATGATATGTTTGTTGCCCAGTAACTGCAAATCTCCCAATAAGAGTATTTCCGTGAACACTCATTGATGCACTGAAACAGCATCATACTCAATTCTACACCACTTATTTCTGTTACTGAAATTCAGGATGTTCCAAAGTGCATTAGAAAGTGAACAGCGGGAGAAAATGTGAATGAAAAAAGGGCTTTAGTTTCCTTGATTTTCCTCTGATTCATTTTATGTCTGGGAACAACCTTATTTTCACAAAGATCTCATCTATAAACAAGGCAAGTTGGCAGCAGTTTATAAGGGTGATGTCAGTTGTCTACTGCTTTCAATCACATAGTTGTTTGTTTTACATGTTTTTCTTTTTCTGAGGACGGAAAAATATCCACCCTAATATGTTAGATAAGCTATAATTGCAACTACTGTAGAAGTGAGACAGTGACACCACCCACAAGCAACAAGACTACACAAAATGCCACAGTAGACAATGATTTCATGGGGATTCACCAGCATTTCTACTCTTGCGTGCCTTTAAAGGTTTATGATATTAAGAAAACTGTTTTATTCTACTTGCAACACAGTTCACTCTTTCATGGAGTACAAACATAATGGGGCTAATACACCCTGAAACGTTTAATTCCCAGAACTTTTAAATAATTCATTTCTATTTGTTTTTAATGCCCATGTTGAATATACAGTTGTCCTTCCACATTCGCAGGTTTCACACTCACAGTTTTGATTTTTTTACAAGTGTGTGTTGCAGCCAAAAGCTGGGGGCTGCACCGTGAACATGCAGGGGGCTGTTTGAGAGATGGGTGCACCATGTGTTTCCATTCTGCCAGATTTTTTTTATCGTGTCAGAAGTGACGGGAACATGCTGGTGTGAGAGAATTGGCCGTCTACAGAGAAGTTACCTAGGGGATGCCCTGGGAGGCTTCTCTCATGTCACCGCAAGCTAGAGCTGACAGACGGGAGCTCACCCTGTCTTATTGATTCAAACTGGCAACCTTCAGGTCAGCAACCCAACTTTTGGGTCAGCAGTCCAGCCAGCACAGGGCTTGCCCAATAACTCTGTCCCTTTGCCTGGGTAAAACAGATATTTGTGACATGCAGGAAGAGGAGCTGCTGGCTCTGCATGCCACTTCATGTACCCCATGGATCCAGCTTCCTGTGGGCCACAAATGTCTGATTTGCCTGGGGAAAGAAAGGGGTACAAAAATATGTAGCACACAGAAAGAAGAGGAGGTGATGTGCATTTGTGTGGGGATGGTTCTTCATTCTCCTCTTACTGCTTGCCAGGCCTGTAGCCAGGATTTTGTTTCGGGAGAGGCTGGGATTTTGGTTCGGGGGGGGGGGGGGGGGGGGCTGAGTCTGAGCGAGAGAGGGTCTACCCTAGCAAACCTTTTGTATCGTTATCCCAATACCCACATGCTTATGGGATATATTGAGCATGGTGATCAGATCATGATATGAATAAACATAACAGTTAAAATAATAAATGTAAGGCCTTCTCGCGGACCACCCTGAGAATTGGGGGGGGGGGGGCTGAAGCCCCTCAAGCCCCCCCCCCCGGGCTACATGCCTGCTGCTTGCGGTTCCTGTTCCTCTGTTTCTCTTCCTTTGCTGGGATGAAACAGACACTCTCAGGAATAGTAAAAGGAGTTGGGACCCACAGGATAAGTCAAGTACTACAAAGGGCCATTTTCCCCTCCTCTTTTCCCTAGGTAGCCTTCCTCCTCAAAACCACAGTGGCATTGACCCCCACCCCAGAGATATTCACAATTTTTTTTACTTTCATGGGATAGCTGCTGCCATAGCCCCTGCACAAGTGGAGGGATGGTTGCAATATTATATATTTCTCTATGAGAAATCTATAGAAGAGCAGAAATCACATGCATGCTTGGAAAATTTACCCCACAAGAAAAAAAACCCCAAAAGATTAGCTCTTTCCAGTGGTTTCTCAGCCTTAGAGATATTTTTAATCTTGTTCAAGAATGTGTACAGGTTACAGTGGATCCTTGGTATTCACCGCAGTTTGGTACCGGGACTTTTGTGATATCAAAATCAGTGGATGCTCAAGTCTCATTATATACAGTACCATGCCATTGTAAAATGGTGCCTCTTGTAACAAATGACAAAATCAAGATTTCCTTTTTTGAATTTTATATATATATATATATATATATATATATATATATATATATATTTCCAACCTCTTGATGGTTGAATCTATAGATGCAGAATCTATGGATATGGAGGATGGACCGTTTCTTCACAAACAACCCCCCCCCCCCCCCGCCCATTGTATTTCCTGGCTCTGCAATCATTTGAAAGTAAATGTACATTAGGTAGCATAATTCTTTCATTAAAATAGCTACTCTTCTGCTTTCACATTTAAAAGCAATCACAGATAATGGATTCCCAGCTTAAAAAGCATTAGTCACACTACCACCCAGAAAACCTGGCACAGCAAATCCACTGTTTTCCCATCAGACCTCGCTCTAATTGCTGGATCACATGGCATAGCCGAGTCAATTTTCATTCAGTGTTGAAATAGAGGTGAAGAATTATTCCTGTCCAATCCTACTGGATCAACGTTGGAGAAATTAAATTACTACTTTGCCACATGGCCAGCTGCAATGTGAACTGAACTTATAGTACACAAGGGCCAGGGATTTCAGTCTGTGAACTGGAAATTCATCTAGACAGCTTTCCCTTCTGAGACTCTGGTAATGTACCATGTATTTAAACAGACTTTTTCTAATTATTTGAATGAAGCTGCTACTTATTTCTACAGGTCTTCTTCTGCAGAAAGATAATTTTTGCAGTAGTTTAGAATTATAAACGAATCCGAACGTATCTCCTCCTATGAACCAGTAAGACCACTAAGATCATCTGGAGAGGCCCTGCTCTCGGTCCCACCTGCCTCACAGGTGCGGCTGGTGGGAACGAGGGACAGGGCCTTCTCGGTGGTGGCTCCCTGGCTGTGGAACGCCCTCCCTTGAAATATCCGACAGGCTCCTACCCTGCTGGGATTCAGAACCCATGAAAACATGGTTATGTGCCCAAGCTTTTGATGAGTAAATGACAAAGTTGACATGGCCTGATTTAAGGATGAAGCATGAGGATCTCGGATGAATGGAATTAATTATATATACATTTTTAAGGTTTTTATAATGTGTTTTAACAATGTTATTAACAGATCTGTTTATATTGTTTTGTTTTTATGATTGCAATTTGGGCATTACATTTTGCCAATTTTTGTAAGCCGCCCTGAGTCCCCTCGGGTGAGAAGGGAAGGGTATAAATGTTGTAAATAAATAAATAAACATGCATTCACATACGATTCTCACCACATCCATTCATGCTCCTATTTAACAGATGGTGAAATCTGATTTGACCCAGCAACACTGTGAATCAATGGATAGAGCATGTCCAGACACCAGCTATGTTGAAGGGGAGAGAAGCCCTGCTTCCATCTTTGCTAAACAGCAGCAAATACTGTTGTATCTACTTGACATAGTAGGCGAAGGAGGTAACATATAGCTAGAAAACCTTTAAATGGCAGGTACAAACTCACCATCCCTGCAGAGAGAATTACAGAACTCAATGAGTCACAGACAGACAGCAATAACACAGAAAATGCCAAATAAATGTACAGTTGGCTCTCCACGTTTGTGGGTTTGACGTGTGTGGATTTGATTAAAATGTTTTTTCTAGGGACTTTCAGTGTGACTCTCTGGTGAGCTTCCATTGGAAGTTGACCATAAAGTTGTACTGGAGGATCTAGAGATCACTAGAGAGGTGTTATTTCAGTTAAAACAGATATCAAATTTAATAGGGAGAGTAATAAATAAAGTTTGGGTAACACAACAGGAAAAAACAAAAGTGGGGATACTAGCTTTGGATATATTTAAGGCGTTTGATTGCGTGGATTGGAGGGCATTAAAAACAATTATTATTAAAATTGGAATAGGGAATAAAATGAAAGGATTGATAGAACAATACTATTCAAACAATACAGCGATAGTAACAATAAATGATGGAGTGACAAGAGAAATAAAGGTAATGAGGGGAAGACGACAAGGTTGCCCCTTGTCACCGATATTGTTCGCCATAGTGATAGAACTACTTGCAAATGTAATAAGGAAAGAGCCGAAATTAGAAAGTGTTGGAATATCAACAAAACAAAAAGTTAGTTTATTTGCTGACGAAACATTGCTGACAATCAAAAATATGTGTGGCAATATGGATAGAATAAAATTACATTTAGAGAAATTTGGTAAAATAACAGGTCTACAAATCAATTGGAAAAAATCAGCTATGATGTGACTTAATTATACAAAAAAGGAAGAAGAAGACTTTATGAAACAGGCTAATGTGGGAATAAAGATTAAGAACAAAATAAAATATTTAGGAGTAACTATAACTAAGGATCTACATGAAATGGAAGAGGTAAATATTACAACATTAAGGAAAGCAACTCAAAAGAAATTACTAGAATATGAAAATACAGTGTTCCCTCACTTATTGCTGGGGTTAGGTTCCAGGACCACCTGCAATAAGTGAAAATCTGCGAAGTAGGGACACTATATGTATTTTAATATTTATACATTATTTTAGTAGTTATACACTATTTTAAATCTTTATCAATCAATCATGTGTTGATAAATCGCCTCCTTCTCCTCCCGTTGCCGCTTGGGCTACTTTTCTCTCCGTTTGGCTTCTCATTCCTCCCTTTCTTAGGCTGCAAATTGTATTTTTTTATGATTCATAATAGTATTTTAGAGTTTATTGAAAAACCGCAAAAAAGCAAATCCGCAAAAGGTGAACCGCGAAGTAGTGAGGGAACACTGTATAAAACTATCATGGTTCGGAAGAATAGCGTTAGTTAAAATGAAAATTCTTCTGAAGTTAAATTTTATATTTAGAATGGTACCACTACAAATTTCAGAAGAGGAATTAAACATATGGCAACAAACAATTAACAAATATTGCAATGGCAACAAGAAAAACAGGCTAAATAAACAACTTTGGTATAGGTCACAGAAGGTAGGAGGTCTAGCATTCCCCAACATTAAAAAATACTACGAAGCAAACAGGATGAGACTAGTTATAGAAGGGATGACAAATAAGGAGGACTTGGAATGGTTGGAGGAAGGTTTGATTGAAGTAAAGGAAAAAAATTGGAACATATTTTTAAGGATTTAAAAAGGAAAGAAATTAAAGGAGTAAAAAAACCCAATGTTGAGAAACGTGCTAAAAATTTGGAATAGATACAAGAAAGTATTATTGTCAGAAAACTCAACATTAACACCAATAATAATGGATAGGAAATTCCCAAAAATCTAAAAAATATACTGGATAAAAAATTAAGAGAGAAGAATATAGACAAAATTGGAGATTGGATAAAAGCCGACATGAAGAAAGAAACTATACTGAGAGAATTTAGAGATATTAAATTCTCATGGTTCCAATGCTTACAGCTAGAACAATGGTCCAAGAACTGGATAAAAAATAATGGGGAAGGAGGCAATCCTACACAATTTGGACAAATGAAACAAAAGGAAAGAGCAATGGGAGTACACCACAGGATGAAAGGAATAACCAGTAAATTGTACAAGATATTTATTGAAATCAAGGGGGGAAATTAAAGGATGCATTATTAAGAGAGATATGGGAGGAAGATTTAGGGATTAGGATAAGGGAAGTGGATTGGATACAGTTATGGAATCAAAGACATTTAAGGAACCTATCGATACGTGTTAAAGAAAATTATTATAAACTGGTTTGGAAATGGTACTTAACACCAGTAAAGATAGCAAACATTAATAAAAATGCTACAAAAATTGTTGGAGAGGTTGCCAGGAGGTGGGTACATATATACATATGTGGTGGCAATGCAAATATGTAAATGTATTTTGGGGGAAGGTATTTAGAGAAATAGAAGCTATAATGGATAAGAAGATAGGAAAAGTGTAAGTATTGCATTGTTGTCATTATATAATGTCAAGAATTTGAAATAAACAGAGAAGGATGCAATAAATAATATGTTAACTGCAGCAAGGCTGTTGATAGCAAGAAACTAGAAAGGTAAAATAAACAAACAAATAGAAGAATGGTATAAAGAACTATGGAAATTAGCAATAAACGATAAGTTAACATGTAGATTAAGAGTTAGGAAAGGGGTATGAAAGGAAAATGACTTTGATGAGGTTTGGGGAAATTTTATTGAGAAGGGTTTAAAAGAAGTAGATGGGAGATTACCTCCACAAGAAGAAATGGTATTTTGGAAAGAGAATGTAAATTGAAATGGCTTGGGGGGGCACAGAGGTGACAAGAAACAGCATACAAGATATATATATTTATATAGTTGATGCAATGAATTAAGCGTGAAATATAAGAGTATTGAAGGTATTGATGTATGGATGTATTTTAAGAAAACTAATAAAAAAATTAAAAAAGAAAAGTAAAACAGATAGCATTTTTTATTCATGGATTTTCACTACTCTGGGGGGTCCGGTGCCCCTAGCTCCAGCAAATGTAGAGGGCGGTAATTTCTCTGACAAGTGGAGGAGGATACTACCCCAAAATACACAAAACATTCAGAATGATGCCAAAGTGATGTGGCCAAAATTGACCCCCCCCCCCATTACAGCATTATAGGGATAGGTAGGGAATCTAAATCACTACCTGCCCCTGGGGTTTGGTTCCAGGGCCGTTCCCCATAAAATCCAAAAATACCAAAATCATGGATGCTCAAGTCCCATTATATACACAGTCAGGGCCGGCCGGAGATAAATTTATATATAAAGCGGGGAGGGGAAATTGCGCCCCCCCCACCGGCGCCGCGGGAGGCGTGGCCATGTGCCGCGGGAGGCACATGGCCATGCCTCCCGCGGCGCCGGCGGGCCCCGCCTCCTGCTCCCTGGCCCTGCCTCCTGCTCCCTGGCCCCGCCTCTCACGCAGCGTGGGAGGCAGGGTCACGGCGAGCAGCGCGGGAGGCGGGGCCAGGGCTGGCCCCGCCTCCAGCGCAGCTCACCCCGACCCCGCCTCTCACCCAGCGTGAGAGGCGGGGCCAGGGCGCATAGGCCAGGAGGCAGGGCTCTGCCCAGATGGGGCCTTGCCTCCCGCCCCGCGTGCCCTGGGCTTTTCCAGGTAGGCAGACTGCACCGGAGGTCCCTGCAGGCCGCGATCGCAGCCTGCAGGGACCTCCGGTGCAGTCTGCCCACCTGGAAAAGGCCAGACGGGCGAGGCTGAGCTGCGTGGGAGGCAGGGCCAACCCTGGCTCCGCCTCCCACGCAGCTCACCCTGACCCCGCCTCTCACGTAACGTGAGAGGCGGGGCCAGGGTGCACAGGCCGGCCATCCAGGGCCATCCCAGCCAGACATGAGAGCTCACTCGTCGCCGAACAGGCCTTCCTGTTCGGCGGCGAGCGAGCTCATGGTCCCCGCTGGGGGGGGGGAAGCCTGACGGCGCCCCCCCAGGCCCTGCGCCTGAGGTGGGCGCCTCACGTGGCCTCCGTGCTGGGCCGGCCCTGTACACTGTCACAGCAAAATAGTCCCTTATATAAAATGGCAAAACCAAAGCTCACTTTTTGAATTTCATAGGGGACTGTATTTGTTAACTGAGGAGTTAAGGTGGCCACTTGTTTCTTTTCTGAAGGACTTTTAATCCTGAGCAGGTATCCTACATGGGGCTACAATGTGGTCCTCTCCATGCTGGGAATAGTGGGACTTACAGTATTCAACTGGTAAAAGTAGGTGATACATTCATTTCAGTTTGCTTTTGAACTACATGTCTTCAAATTTGGTATGGTAAGAATCTGAAGGTTTTAAAACTGGGAATGTGGGGAAAAAACTGGATAGATTTGTGCATCCTCCTTTCCCATAAACTGACTTCTTAATAATTCCTGGCATCAGCACCTGCTATGTCCCATTACTTTTCCCAGAAAACATATTGGAGCCTTGCCAAAGCCAGAATAACAGCCACAATATATAAGGGGAACTATTGGGTTCTCATATTTTGTCAGTCTTACAAAGAACTCATTACCTGTAACAAATTCTTTTTTAGAAAAATGGCATAACAACATGTCCTTTCACACCTAATGCAAGAAGTTACTTCACTGGTGTGTCAACCATGTTATAGTAAAGGGCATTTGGACAGGAGCTTTCCCAGTTTCACACCACTTTCGTATTTATTCTGAAGCCTGCCCCACTAAAAAAAGGCAATTATAGTAGAGTCTCGCTTATCCAACCTTCATGCATCCAAAGTTCTGTATTATCCAATGCAATCTGTCTTTTAGGAATCAATGTTTCTGTAGTCAATGTTTTCAATACATTGTGATCTTTTGGTGCTAAATTCATAACGTTACTGTGTATTGAACTGCTTTTTCTGTCAATTTGTTGTAAAACATGATGTTTTGGTGCTTAATTTGTAAAATCATACATTTAATAGGCTTTTCCTTAATCTCTCATTATCCAACATTTTTGCTTATCCAACGTTCTGCCAGCCTGTTTATGTTGGATAAGCGAGACTCTACTGTAAAAGTTTAGAGCAATGCAAGAAGTTACTTTTCAGTTACACTAATGAGTAATGACAATGAATTGCTTTCAAACAATATCACAAGCAGCAGAAATGCTCTACAAAATGATTTTCCAAGCTCTGAGCTCACACTAGTGCATAAAGTCTGAGATCTTACTAATGTAAAACATTACCAGTTATGGTCTGACAAACTGGTGTCTTGTACTGACAAACCTGTCAAAGGTGTCTTTGAAATAGTTTCCAGATAACAAGGAAAAAAATAAGTTGTTTGTTTTCATTGGTGTCAGTTTTGCTGACTCCGCCTTTTCTCTTAATATAAAACACATTTAGAAATAGAGTAACTATTGCAACTTCATGCCCGATGCTGACTGATGGATGACACTGGCCCAGGACCAAATCTATAAATGCAGAAAGGAGACACAAACAATTCCTACATACTCAAATCCCTAACACTTGCACTCCCTCATTTATGTCAACCTCACTGTGAGGCTGACCATTTAAGGGAAAACTTTCATGGTCCAGATTATTTCATGGAACGCAGTCTGTTCAATTTACCCCCACTCCCTCAGCAATGTATACTTTCGTGCCAGAAAGCTTATTTTTTGAACACACACACACAGAGTAAAGGTTTAGCTATCAATCATCTATCTGCAAATAAAAGTAATTTCCATTGGGACTTTTTTTCTCAATTTCTCTCCAGATTATTTGATTCATTGCAGATAGTTCTTTCCTGTCAACTTGTAAAACCATATAAACAGAGCTTGATCTATATCATTTATAAACATTGTGCCATGATTTCATTTTAAGCTGAAAAATAAATGCCTGGTGGCAATGGGTCAGGTTAAGTCAATACATACTATGAATTAGACTATAACTTTCAAAACAATCCAGTGCATTTGTTTTGCATATGTCCCAAAATCTTTTCTTACTTTTGCTGTAGTTGGGCTGAGATGATGCCACTCTAGCACTGGGAAATTATGTACTGTTTTGAAGAAGGGGCCATTGCCACTCACTAGAAATAAAAATGCCAAATTATGCCAAAGCCAAGCTGCAAAAATAACATCCAGGGGCCTTTACACAACATGCAGATATAGCAAGTAAACTGCCATGGCTACATCCAATGGAATCCTGGGATTTTTTTTTTACTTTAGTGAGGGTCAAGAGCTATCTGTTGTCAAATTCTACAGGATCTTTCTTAAAAGCACCAAATTAAAAACCAGACATCAGATAGCAATATGTTCAAAATGCAGGATGCAGGGTGCATCTACACTATAGAAATAATCCAGTTTGACTCCACTTAAGACCATTTCTGGACTTGTGCAAGTTCAAAGCATCAGAAGATTGAGACCGAACCAGTAAACCCCTAAACTCTATCATATCTAACCCTTTAATAAATTGCATCTTGTTGGATATCATCCTGGACTACACAAGTCTCTATTAGCTATGTAGTGGATAGGTTAGAATGAGGGAAACCTCTCTCAATATTCCATGCATGCCTAGATAGGCCTTTGCTGATTTCCATCTGTTGCTTTCCTGTTTACATCCACTCCCCTCACCTTGTTGTTTTAGCAATGTGATCCTTCAGGGATGAGGTAATTTCCTCTATCTAGATTGGAATGTTAATTGCCCCAAAGGCTCAGACCATGCGGCCAGTAGCCATTTCTCTTCCTCCTTTGTCTTCACTCTAAGAAGGACACATTTTGCCACTCTCCTGGCAAAATGTAGCTATTTAGATATGTTTGTTATTTTTCACCTTCGTACCATCCTTAGATGATAGCCTAGAGAGCTAGTTAGCTCCAAAACCTTTTCTATCCACAATGGATTTCTTTTTACTTCAATAAATGCCTTTTTGAACTTTCAAGGAGACTTTGCAATCCTTTGCCATCTTCAGGAACAAAGGCTTCCCCAAACTCACCTCACGTAAGTTTCTGCTGCTTATGAAGTGTGCTTCTGCCACTCTGCTGTATTTTTGAGGAATCACTCCCGAAAGAGGGTTATTTTTTTTAGTCTAACCGCTCATAGATTCCCAACAAATGGTTATTAAGGCCCAGAAACGTGTGTGCTGAGCAGAAGGAGAGAATAGCCTATTAAAAGGATTGGCCAGAAAAAGGAGCAAAAAAAAGATTCTCAAAGAGATTTTGAGACTTGATTTTGAGGTTTTATTTTTGTTTTTTCTGGATTTTTTAATATTTTTGAATTTTGTTTTTTGGAGCTTTTATTTTTGGAAGCTGAAACCATGGAAAGAAGACAAGATTCCTCTTTGGCTCTCCCACATCTTGAGGATGAAGGCGGAAACTTCCTGAATTGGAAATGAAGATTAGAAATCACCCTCAATCCGAAACAGCTTTAGGTCTCAAGGGAAAATCCACCGAGAGAAGGGGAAGAAGGACAAGCAGCTTGGCTCAAAGATGACCGATTGGTGAGATCCTATAGTCCATGGAATTGGTTCTGAGGAGATTGAATGCACAGGGGTTGGAAATGTGACTCTTGTATGCTTGGATTCTGGAATCAATTTGACTCTCAATAATACATATTACAGCAAGGATATAAGAACAAATTTAATTTCAGTTGCAAAGCTAATGCATAGTGGATGTCAACTTCTCTTTATTGACAATGGATGCAGAGTTGAAAAAGATGGAAAAGTAGTTTTAACTGCCCATGAATATTGTGGACTATTTAAAGTTAACTTTGCACCAGGAATTTCTGGACTTATAGTGTCGGAGTGTCAAAATAGGAACTGCTTTAAAATCTGGCATCAGAAATTTGGTCATGCTTGTGAAAAGTATGTTTTGGATGCAAAGGAAGTGTGCAGAGCTTTGCAGATCAATGATTGTTGTAAAGAGAAATGTGGAATCTGTTTGGAAGTGAAAGCATGTGTGCCCAATGTTCCGAAGGACAATGGATTTGTGGCAGAGCATCCTTTGCAGCTTGTACACAATGATGTCTGTGGTCCAATGAGAATTTAATCTTTAAAAGGTTCTTTGTATTTTATTTTGTTTTTTGATAAATATTATGAATTTACTATGGTGTTTTTCATGAAACATAAAAGTGAAGTATATGAGAAAATGAAGGACTATCTAGCAAGAGTTGAAAACCATTTTCAAAGGTTGCCTGAGGCTTTGAGGACTGATAATGGAACAGAGTATTGCAACAAGAAGGTAGAAGGGCTGTTAAGATATTATGCATCAATTCAGCATCAACATTCCCTTCCCTATTTTCCTCATCAGAATGGAGTTGCAGAGAGGAAGAATAGGAGTTTGCTTGAGATGGCTAAAACCATGATCATAAATGGAAACTTGTTCCTCCACCTGAGAACAAGAACATAGTTGGCTGCAAATGGATATTTAAATTGAAACGTGATGAAAATGGACAGATACAAAGATACAAAGCCAGACTTTTGGCTAAAGGCTATTCACAAGAATATGGACAAGACTATGATGAAGTCTTTGCACCTGTGTGTAAGCATACTACTCTAAGAACATTGCTAGCTATAGCAGCATCTAGGAAAATGAATGTTGAACATCTCGATGTTGCAACAGCATTTCTTCATGGCGATTTAGAAGAAGAAAATTTTATGCAACAACCTCCAGGCTTTGAGGAAAAAGCACACAAAGGATATGTATGCAAACTACAGAAATCTCTTTATGGTTTACATCAAGCTGCCAGATGCTGGAACGAGAAATTAAATCAAATGTTGCTTGAGAAGGGGTTTACTCGAGGAGAGGCTGACTCTTGTCTATTGTAGATTCAAGAACAACCGATGGATGTATGTTCTTGCTTACGTCGATGATATAGTTTGTAGTTTTGAACAGAGATCTGATTTTGAAGAGATTGTACAACATCTGTCATACTATTGAAATCAAACAACTTGGAAACATAACTCACTACTTAGGAATGCAAATTGAGAGAGAAAAAGATGGAAATTTTCTCTTAAATCAGAAACAAAAGCTACTGGACTTATTGAAACATCTTGGACTCTCAGATGCAAATCCAGTGAGTACACCCATGGAAGTAAATTACTGGAAAACCACTTCAGAAAGTGAACCTTTGACAGGCAATAGCTTGTATAGAGAGGCTACTGAGAAACTGTTATACATCAGTCGGATCACCAGACCAGACATATCAGCAGCAGTTGGAATACTGTGAAGAAAGACCAGTCAACCAACCAAATGTGATTTAATTGCAATCAAAAGAGTTGCAAGATACCTAAAAGGGACACTGAACTTCAACTGAGACGACAGGCCACCAGTAATCTCATACTGACAGGATATGTGGATGCTGATTGGGCCAATGATATTACAGATAGGAAGTCTACCAGTGGTTATCTTTTCTTCTACGGAGATGCACTGATAGACTGGACAACACAGAAACAAAAAGTGGCTGCTGGTCCGTTTCCGAGCTAAATACAAAGTGCTGGTCATTAACGGCTCAGGGCCATAAACGGCTGAGGGCCAAGTTATTTGTCAAATCACATCTCTCTGTATAGACCATCTCGGGCACTTCGGTCAGGGGAGAAGGCCCTGCTTTCGGTCCCACCCCTGTCACAAGTGCAGCTGGTGGAAAGGAGGGGGCCTTTTCTGTGATTGCCCCCCATCTCTGGAACTCCCTCCCTAAAGAAATAAAAATGGCCCCCACCCTCCTCTCCGTTAAGAAACAATTAAAGACACATCTATGCACCTTAGTATATGGGAGAGGAGGAGGACTAACATAACTGTCACCCCATAGCTGCTATGGTCTAAGTGAAACTAGAACAAGGACTGAACATTTTCAGCTACTTGGTCACTTAAATTGGTCCAGGTATATGCTCGTTCTGTGAATTAATGTTTTTACTCACTGTCGTGTTTAAATTTATTGTTTTTCTAATATGGAATTTTTATTATAATGTGTATGTTATTGTTATTGTATACTTTTGATATTTATGAAGAAATTGTGGCATTGAATGTTTGCCGTTTATATGTATGTTAACCGCCCTGAGTTCCTCTGGGGAGAGAGGGTGGTCTAGAAATAAAGTTTTATTATTATTATTATTATTATTATTATTATTATTATTATTATTTCCTAAAATTCATATCTTTGTTTGACATGGAACTGGATATTTGAGCTCATCAAAAGCTCATCAACGTATTTTTACTAGGCTTGTGCATTCTGGCTGAACTTCGATCCGTTTCTGCTGGCCAGATACTGGTAGATCCCTGTATCCATTTTCGCACACTTCCTGAAAACGGGCGGGTAGCCAGATAGTCATTTTTGTACCGCAGTCAGAAAATACAGCAAGATCTGGCCCATTGTCGGCAATGGGGGAGGGGAGCACCCTGGGCTCCCTTTCCCGTCATTTTAGGCAATGGCATCATTTGTCTTTATGTCCTTCATTAAACCTGGATTAAAAAGCATCAGATTTAAGATACCACTCTTTCTGTGACCCTTTCCCTTTTGGTCTGCAGAGGAGACCTGGGTTTAATGTTTCGTTAAAGCTGTTTCTACTGCATGCACTCTCCCTGCACACAGCTTTCCAAAGCATTTTAAGGAGGCTTCCCACTTCCCAGGGAAGGAAGGATGATGACCTGGAGCTATCCTACTCTGGGCTTCCCTTTAAAAAGATTGTGTCTTCCCAGGGGGCATCTATACAGCTGGGTGGTCCTTCACTCTGACCAATCTCTTTCTGCCATTTTCCCTCCTAGATAATCCCGGCATAGATCCTAGCCTGCTCTTTTTTCAGCCAATCAGGGGAGGGAGCAGGAAGTCTGAATCCCTATCACAACTTAAATAAGATGTGTTGTATTTTTCTGTATGTTTATGCTTTTGAATTTTGAAGCAAATTGCTGTACTTACATCCTTTTTGGCCAAATCATAACAAATCTCTGTGGCTTGTCTTCAGCCTGGTGAGTTGGTTTCTCTGTCCTGCCCAATCCAATTTAGCATATGCTTGCCAGGTATGAACTCTCTAACAGCGGTGCTAGCTAAACCACTATATTAGCATCAAACCATGGCATTTAGAGGGGTGTCAAACTGTATTATTTCAACAGTGTTGATGCATCTGCAGTGGAATAAAATGAAACCATATAAAGGGGATCTTTGCACGATTATCACATTATGATTCTACTTTCATACCAGCATGTGACCAAGCAACATGAGAATGTTGTCAAGATGGCAGAGGTTATGAATGGGGAAGAACACACAAGCTAGGAGAGGTTGCAGCACTTTACTTTTGCCTGGGTCTACTGGGAAGGACAGGGTTCAATTCTTTTGTATCCTGTCCTGTCTTATGCTTTCCTTCTTCCACAATGAACTAAGCTCAAACTCTGTTTGCAGCAAATGAAGTAAAACTACGACAATGGGGGAGTAGGAGGAAAGAAAAATTTAAAACAGGTTAGAAAAATGGGATGATAGAGAATTAACTGGAACTGTCTGTTCCCAATTGTGACAGTTGGAGGATATGGATTTCCTCGACAGGTTGATTTTCATCTCTCTTTCAATCTGTGGCACAATCTGTCAAATTTTTATTTCTTGGAAACCTCTGCTCAGCAACATGTTGGTTTTGGACTTTCTCCTTCACTTGTGGCCCAGGATGTTTCCTCTAATTATGACAAGACTGTGTTTTTATTTTATGTATTTCACTAAGTACTTGAGTACTCCAAAAGAGCAAAAAGTCTTGTGGAAACTTAAAGACCTATAAATATTTATTCGGAATCCATTTTTGTTACCTACAAGAAGTCTAGTTTATCCGGTGGGAAAGTAATGGTGCTCCATGCAGTCATGCTGGCCACATGAACTAGGAGATGTCTACGGACAACGTTGGCTCTTCGGCTTAGAAACAGAGATGAGCACCAACCCACAGAGTCAGACACAACTAGACTTAATGTCAGGCGAAATCTTTTCTTTTACCTTATAGGTCAATAGCCACAAAACTAGCATTATGCTTCCCTTTTACATATACCATAGCAGAAAAAGCATGATTTGAACCCTACATGCACTTAAGTCTTCTTAACCCGTTGTTGTTATTGTTGTTGTTGATCATGATGTGTGCCTTCAAATAGTTATGACTTATGGTGGCCCCAAGGTGATCCTATCATGGGATCATCTTGGCAAGATATGTCTGGAAGAGGTTTTCCTTTCCCTTTCCCTGGGTCTGAGAGGCTGAGGCCATCTGACAAATGTAAGAATCTAACTCTGCTTCTATCCACATGCATGTTTCCACATTTTGCTGAACTTCATGGTGCATCTGGTTTGAAATTTCCCTGTTAAGGTGGAGTGCTATGGATTCCAACAAAGTGCAGAGCATCTCACTGTGTCTGTCTGTCTGTGTACTTTTCCCTGCCAGTTTTATGTCCTGAAACATGTTCTGAAGCTTCTCAAAAATGTAAACAAAGGAAGCAACCCCCCTCGCCTTCCCCGAAAGAGAAACAAGATAGAGGAAACATTATCCAGGGACTTTTACAAAGTGTTCTTCTTAACATGTTTAGATAGACTTTGGCTATGGCAGAATTCTGAACGTTGAACAAAAGAAGTGGGGAGAAACTGAGGGTGAGAAGAATAGGTGGGGACAAACACAGAGAAAAATATAGTAGGGTTCCTGACTGCATGCTATGTGCGAAGGAACATGGAACTTCTAGAAGATATGGTCACAACACTTATCAGAACAGAAATAGATTAAATGTATAAAATTTTAAAAAGTAACATTATCAGTGTTTGTTTTAATTTCAGTAAGATGCTATAAGTTCCAGTTTTGGGAAAAGACGGGATAGGAAGGAAGAACAACAATTTTGGTCTAGTTTGCAAAACCACATTTAGAAACATATGACCTTGTGGGTGAATTTAATGTTTCTTCCTTCCAAACATATTGAGAGTAACAGCATAATACTTTATCATTGTTGGATGACTCAGTCTCTGCCTAGCCTGGTAATGAAAGATATTTAAGTCCTGCAGATGACTTATTTGCATAACCTTAGAGATTAAATACATCTCAAAGAACAGCGAGCAGTCATTTTCTGCCTTTCCTTGCAAATGGGGCAGGAGTATATCCTTCCAGGCTGATCTTGTCTTCAGGTTTGGGCCCATGTCTTTCATTTTCATAGTGAGAGTTAGAAATATCTACAACTCCCAGAATCCCCCAGCCAACTGTTAGAGGTTTAGGCATTTCACTTCACAAAATTCTATTTCTTTGGCTCTGTTTTATGTCATAGTGGCATCCTATGGAATCCTGTGGTTTGCAATTCATTCTTTGTAGTTTCTTCTCAAAAGTAGGTCCCATCGTGTTTGATATGTAGCTAAGTGAGAACAGAATTGGAACCTTGGGTTTTTATTGCACGAAACTGCTATGCTACTGAATAAAAACAGCTAGAACAGTTATGTGTTTAAATGTATTTGCAACTGTGTTTATCTCCTTTGAAAAAAACAAACACTTGCTTTCAACACAAGCTTCCCCATACAAACTCTTTAAAGAGGAAAATGGATACCTGGAAACAACAGCTTTAAAATGCTCTGAGATACAAGATAACATCATGGGAATTCAGAAAGAGAAATTGAGGACCCTAAATGTGAAAGCTGTAAGACCCAGAGAATCTTGACTGAATATAAAAGGGGAACCATGTGGAAAATGCATCCAGTAATGGGAGTTACCATGAATGACGAACATTGCTATTTTTATTCTTTGATAAGGGGAAGCTTAGAAGTTGCTCAAGTGTTCAAGAGCAGGTCTTCAGAGGGAAGATGTCCCTTAGTTACCAGACTATTGGCAGCACTTGCCTCCCCGATGCCACACGTTCTAGTGTCTAAAATGGCGAGGCAGGCATTTGCAAGCAGGTGCAAATACGTAGTTGCTGGGCCGCCAGGAATGGGGCATTCAAGTTCCTCCTGGTGCTTTTGGAATGTGTCTTCACTAACTTAGAAAGATTGCTGTCTGGGCAAACAGCCTCCCTGATAAAAATGGATAAAGGTGACAAGGATGCAGGAAGCCAGAGGAGCACCTACCCTATCCCATTCTCTCTCCCCCCCCCCCCCCCACACACACTTTTTAACATACTTCTCTTGTGGTCTCATTGTGTAATGATCATATGCCTTTAATTCACTCAGAGTAACACTGAACATCAAGCAATGCATAAATCTGAGAAGATAAGGCAATACCATCAGATATTTAACAGTTGGAAACTGGAACATATGTCGCCATGCAATATCAAAGTGTGGTGAAGATGGCAAAAATTGTATGTTTCCTGCAAACCAGGAGAAGCTGCAGCAGTTTGCTTTTGGATGAATGTACTGGAAAGGGCAAGATTCTGCCTCCATATCTCTTCTCCTTTCTGCTGAGTCAATTGAGGGCACACTTTGAACTCACGTTGCAGCAGCTGAAGAAGGTTTGAGGACAAAGGGGGAAAGTGAGAGGAGGAGAGAAAAACTGGGACATTATAAAAGCAGCTGAAAAGGTGGAACAGTAGGGGATTGAGACCATCCCTATAAAACTGGGACAATCAGTGAATCTGTAAGGCACTGGAGTTGGTCTGCTGAGGTAGGAGGCTGTGGTGATAGAATGCTAAGCAGCATCGAAAATCATTTGGAATCATTTGGCAGGAAGCTTTTAGTCATAAAATATTGAAATTAATAGAGTCCTGAGGCAGTAGAACAACAAACTGCATTGCTAAAGATTGAAAGTGACTGATCAGCAGGGGTGCAAAGACCAGAAGCAAAATGAGGGCATTGCTCTCAAATGAGAATTGTGCCCGTCTACAGTTCACACATTTCTTGAACTGTAAAGAGTAAGACATCAAATATAATTCATATCTAGAACTTTTAACTTGCTATGTTCACATTTCCTTTGTTACTTTGTCTGCTCTTTCTACAAATGCTCTAATTGTAAAGTACAATATGACCTCTGTATTCACAGGACCAGTATCTATCAACATCTAACAAATTATGTCATCTCTAGGCATTTTATAGGTCCTCTAGCATGTAAAGCAGGAATAGTGAGCATGTGGTCCTCTAGACACTCAACTGCAAATCTCACAATTCTTCACCATTAGATATAATGGTCAGTGTAGGGGCGGGTTGCAGTCCATCCACTACCAGTATGGCAACACATCTTCTACTCCAGTACAATGGTTGGCAAGCATCAAACTGTGCTCAATACAGTGTTCCCTCACTTATCGCTGGGGTTAGGTTTCAGGATCACCCTGAATAAGTGAAAATCCACGAAGTAGGGACACTATATTTATTTTAATATTTATAGATTATTTTAGTAGTTATACACTATTTTAAGTCTTTATCAATCAATCGTATGCTGATAAATCACCTTCTTTTCCCATTGCCACTTGGCTCCCTTTCTCTCCCTTTGGTTTCTCCTTCCTCCCTTCCTTAGGCTGTAAATTATCTTGAACAGATATTACCAATAACAGTGGTATTAACAGTGGGATACTTTGTTTTCCTTCTGAATAACTGAAAGTGAAGTGGAGAGGTTGCTTCAACATATATGTCCAGCAAAAACAGAGCAAAGATAGATATCAATGGCTGTACAAATCTATGCTAGCAAGATCTAGTTGTAGGTTACTCTACTGTTGGAAAGAATTCAATTTCTAGGGATTTTGATGAAGTCATCCAAGAATGTAGCAAGCGAGGGTGGAAAAACAACAGCACACACATTTCTTTGGGACAGTGTCTTTTCCCAGGATGAAATTCTGCATAGCACAGCTACTTAGGGAAAAATAATATGTTCAACCTTGAACATGATTTTGTAAATTTATACTTTTATAACGCACCCCAAGGGCTCTGTTAATTTGCTTTGCCTTATAAAATAATGAATCAAGTTTATTGACAATTCTTTTGAATTTATCTGCTAAAAACCCTACTTTCATAGTTTTGTTGAAAAAATCCTAGGGTCCTTTTTCTGCTGCCTGTTCAATTAGGTGATTTTAGCCATGGAGGAATTGTCTATGGGGTTACAATATTTATTGTTACTCAGTCAGTTCTATTTGGCTTCCTACTTTAAAATATGTTTAGCAAACTAGGCAAAATCTTTAGATGAACCCATCAACAAAAACACATAGGAGATATTTACCATGTGGCTGGAGAAAATAACTTCTACAAAATTAGGTTTGATCCATGCTAACAAGATGTAAAGAGATCAGATGAGGAGTAGAGATTGTGTACATATTCCTTGATCTGTCACTGAGTTTCTTTCTAGGGCAGAAGAGGTGTAAAGGTATCAGATTACGTTTGCATTCAACTGTATTTATGATATAAATAATGCTACCAGATCCACCCAGCAGCAGCCTCTCCTCACTTCCTCCTCCTGCTACCGCCATCCTTCCCCCCACTCTCTGGCCCTCCTTCATCCTCTCGCCCAAACCAGCTCCATCAGTCTGCCCCAGAGCATGAAAACCACCCATCCTCTGTCCCATGTGTGCTCAAGCCACAAAGGGGGTAAGGAGATTGGACGGAGGCACCACCCAATGAATGTGCAAGATGGATGGTATGATTGACAGTAAAACAAGGAAGGCTATTGGTTGATAGGTTGATACAGGCAAAAAAGAGAAATAATTTGGGAGCTGCCAGAGATCCCATATCCAAAAATGTAGTGAACACTATAGTAGGACACTGTTTTTTGCCCTGATGTTACTTCAAGAGGTGTGTGTGTGTGTGTGTGTGCGCGCACGCGCAGAGCTCTCACTAAAGATAAGTTTGGGGTTATAAAGGACCTGTGTAATGCAAACAGGATCAAATCAAGACAGGTTACTGGACAGTGGAGCTGATTTTGTTTTGTTGATGTGAATCCATCCTTAAAAGCTAACACTACAATATTTTCTATTAAATTATCTTGGGAGTGGGAAAGATATTTAAAAAGTGATGGAAGTAATTAAAGTTAATGCAACGTGAGTGACTCAAGAAAAATGTAAACCTTTGTCTGTTTTGTATTGAACATTTTGATACATTAGGATTAGATCTTGTTGCCTTATTTTCATACAATTCCATATATTTCTGATACATAAAGATTAGGTCCCATTGTCTTCTTTTCATACAATTTTGTATGTGTTCCATTCATTTATCATTAGTAATTAGTAATATCACTGTCACATTGATCTCTCTGGGTAGTACTATCTTAGGGCCCTTCTACACAGGCCCTAAAATGTGAAAGAAACTGATCGGGGGGGGGGGGGGGGGAGCGTGGCAAGATGTCATTTGCTGAAAATTTGTGCTGGATTGCATTATTGGTGGAAAAACACATGTTAAAAAGTTGCACTTAAAATCTGATTTCACCCAAAACTATGCATATTCACATCACTTTATATCCCTGCACTCAAGAAAAACATGAGACTTTGTCGCTATATGCTGGTGTGGACTGCTCCTGCAAATGTGCATATTTTAAAATCCAGAAACAGATTATGAGGACTGTAAACGAATGGAGCGATGGACACAGAGGTGGCTAAATGGAAGCTCAAATGCAAAGCAATTCCCATGAGAACTTTCTGAAACTGTTTTTTGTTCTCATATTTATGAAATTAAACAAAGCTTGAATTTACACAGTAGCCACCAGCATGGCAGGAAAGTGATCTCAAAGGGGAAAAGGGGTTCAAGAGGGCAAACGTAAAGGCAGCAGGAGGATAATGAGAGATCATCCTTTTGTGTGCACATTAGTATATCCGCATCAGCACTTATGAGGTCCAGCACATCTTAGAGAGTCAATAAAAAACAATTAAAAGTAAACTTTCGGCAGGTGTCCCGTGTCCATCTTGCAGATTTCTAAAATCCACTACAACTGAACCAGTCAGGATGGTGGGAGACCATTTGCCAGGGCCGACAGCTCAGTGTCTGGACCCACTTCTTAAACCCACTTCTTTGTCCCGCATTATGACGCTGCTTGGACGGACCCTTAAATAATTGACCACTTCATTGGAAGGATAAGAATTTTATTCCATTCTTTGGAAAATGAATGTTGGTTATTTCTTATGATGGAATAAAAAGAGAAGGAAGAGTTGTCCCTGCTGCTGGTAGGGGAAGATATGGAGAACCCCATACACTCCTATGATGGGAACCTAGGATACCAGTGTTAGATAGTATTGCTGAGGCTGAGTATATGTTGAGATTTTTGTAATCCAGATACTTTTCAAAAATATATTATGGCACTTTCCCCTGCCTTTCTGGAACTCTCTCATTCTTAGTGTTTAAACACTTCTGTTGTGCCTTCATCATTTGTTAGCAGCTATAAATCAAGACAGAGTCCTTAGCAGTCAACTTTAAAAGGAGCAGCTAGGACTGATTGGTAGCACATTTATTGGGAAGTATATAATGTAAGCAGTGCAATCCTATGCACAGCTACCCAGATGTAAGGTGATCTGTGTTTAACCAGTGAGCTTTGACTCTTCTGTAACCCAACTGAACCCAGCAGAACTTCCTTCTGAATATATATCACAGGATTGCACTGCTAATTGTTGCATCAATAATTGAAATGGTAGCTTGTAATTTCATTTCTATATCTATTTAACTAAAGCAGGCACAAGCAAATTCTGGCACTCCAGGTGTTTTGGACTTCAACTCCCACAACTCCTAACAGCTGGTAAGCTGGTGGGGATTTCTAGGAGTTGAAGTCCAAAACATCTGGAGGACGGAAGTTTGCCCATGCCTGAATTAAAGTAATGCATTTCTATTTTTCTTGGGTTCCTGTAAGTTGTGCCATCTTGTAGCCTAAATGCCCAAAAAGCATCAGATTAATATGAACTTGGAAGTTAAGCAGGACCAATCATAGTTAGTACAGTAGAATCTCACTTATCCAACGTAAACAGGCCGGCAGAAGGTCGGATAAGCGAATATGTTGGATAATAAGGAGAGATTAAGGAAAAGCCTATTAAACATCAAAAAAGGTTATGATTTTAAAAATTAAGCACCAAAACATCATGTTTTACAACAAATTTGACAGAAAAAGTAGTTCAATACAAAATAATTCTATATAGTAATTACTGTATTTACGAATTTAGCACCAAAATATCACGATGTACTGAAAACATTGACTACAAAATGTGGTGGATAATCCAGAACATTGGATAAGCAAGTGTTGGATAAGTGAGATTCTACTGTACTTGGATAGAAGACTGCCAATGAATATCACGTACTCTAGGCTATATTTCAGAGGAAGGAACCGGCAAAACCACCTCTGAGTACTCATTGCTCAAGGAAACCCTATGAAATTTATGGGGTCGCCGGATCACCATAAGTGGAAAGGCAACTTGAAGGCACATTTAAACACAGTATTTAAAAAAATCCTTCTTACAGCAAGTATTTTAGGGACTTGTTGAACTCGTTTTTTGCAATTAGAACTTGCTTCTCTAAGAAATCTCCCTTTCCAACAAATTATGAATATTTTTGTATATTTGTGGTTCTTGTTAACTAATCTTTTATAGATAGTATCTAGACAGGATTGTGGTGTACACTGAACAAATTCCCCACTTTTACATTACAGTCCAAAACACCATTGTTTATGTAGGTAAAGGATTTACATTCTGCTTCTTGGCCAAATTGAGAAGTAAAAAAAAAAAAAAAGCTAAAATGTACTAATTCCAATAAACATACTTTCACAAAACATTGTGAAACTTTGAAAAATGTTCCACAAAATCAGTATGATTATTTCCAAGGAAAAGTTTTATCACTGTAGTATTTCTTGTCAAGCCAGCAAGTAAGACATGCAGTTCCAGCAAAGGGGCAAATAATTAACTGTCCGTTGGTCATAAAGACAGTTATACTTAAAGAAATGAATTCAATAACTTCTGCATCCCAAAATATCTTGTTTATGAATGTCCAGAGAGCGAGCTCATGGTGTTGTTCATGAGAAGTAAACACTCAATCTGATTTAATATGATTGACATCTTTGATACAGCCACAGAAGCACCCAGGGCAATTGTCAACAGGGAAGAACAAAATGTACCAGGTGGACGAGGGACATGCAAAAAATAGAACAGTGAAATATAAAACAGCAGGCAAGGCTCATGCAATTAATTCAAAATATTACAGCATGCCTTATTTCCTCTGACTTACCATGCCGGCTTCATTGTTAAGGTTTTACAGCTACTGAGATGCTAGCCCAAGACACTCATTCAAAAAATCAAGTAAGGCAACTCTACACGTTTCCTCATAAGACCCACCAAGTTCAGTGGAATTAATCCCCATATAAAGAGCATAGAAGCCTTAATGTGTTTTCTGACACCATGTGCTTTAGACAAACAAAACTCATTTCTGCATCCATTCCTTTGCAAACTCTGTCATGTCATCCTGACTTCATTTCAGGTACTTTTTTTACAACATAGTCTGATGAACGTGAAAATGTCCCTGTTGTGATAAATGTGAAAGT